>NC_087515.1:80285399-80508102 GCF_963921805.1 Phalacrocorax carbo | reverse complement strand
GAAAAATCACATTAAATACAACGGAGTTTGTAAACTTATATTTTGCTGTATGGAGCAAGAGCTGTGAGAATGCTACAACTTAACCTCTGGCACAAGCCAGTCTTGAGTAATTTCTCAAATATGAGTAGGCATATTATTCAGGCTTCATGGATCAAGGACTTTGAAGTGCACAACCACTACTTACTACATGGGGTGGAAGCAGTTTTATCTCCATCTTAGACATATGTAATAACCACTAAACAACCGGAAATGAGAAGGATATTGTTACCAAGAAAATGAACAATAACTAAGGGAAAAAGCAATCTTACCTGGAGATAAAAAGGAAGTAAACTGATAGAATATTTCGGTGTCCTTCTTTTGGCCACTATATCCCACAATACTGCCAACCTCTAGGGGGAAAGTCTTAAGATGTGCACCAGTAGCTAGATCATGAAGTTGCAGGATATTCTTCACGTCATGCAGATAGCACAAAACCAGGAAGTTGGACCTCACACAAGCAACCCATTCTGCAGTGTGGAAGAGAAAAACAAAGCCACAGAAAATACAGTTTAAAAAATTGTAAGAAAGAAAACAATCACACATAATCTGATTCTAAAATTCTTTAGCGTACCTAAATACATGCACCAAAATTTGACATGCTTTGAATTTAACCCTTAAATCTTTAAAAGTCACCTGCCTTCTGAAACAAAAAAATGAACCCAAAAGTAAAGGCTGACATTCTTTGGAAATGCACTAACCATGCCACTTGAGGCTAATTTATGCAGGCACAGGAATAAAGAATCACTTAACCAAGATGCTTATGCATTTGGGGTGCTTATAGATCAACACTGCTCTTCAACATCACATATTTCAACACAAAACCAAAGTAAAACATAGATCTTTGCCAGCAAAACTTATGGAAATACATGAAAATCTAAACAATTGTTATGATTCAGACTCAAGCTAAACTAATAGGAAGAAAAAGACTGTTCATCTTGTTTTTATTGCTTAAGTGTTCAGGAGGCTATTCTCGTAAGCAAGCTCTACCAGCTGGAAGAAAAGGGCTGTTCTGAGGTGATATCCTCAACACACCATTTTCAGAAAAACCATGTTTATTCAAGAAGCTAGTGTTGTTAAACAGCATTCCTGAGGCTCTAAGATAGTAGGAACAGGACACAGCACAGTGAACTCAATCTGGCAAAAGGACCCCTGAACAAAGTGCTCTGCAGAGGTTCATTTCCTTTACACCTCTCCCAGCAGTCCTGGGCCCCTGTGGAGCTGCCCACCTCGGCTGTGCAGCTGTGCAGGAACGGGAGTTTCTGCTTCACAAAACCTTTCACATTCTCAGTTTGTTCCTCAGAAGAATTAAAGAAAAAACCACCAGAGATATGTGAACTTTTTCATGGAATGCTAATGTTTTTAATCAGACTTTGGAAAATCCAAATCGATTAAAAAAAAAAATTGTCTGGGCTGGTAATTTCTACAAAAATCCCTGCAGTTCTACTTACCATCTCACTTAAATCCCCATCTTTATATCCTGTGAAGTGCAGAAACTCTTCAGGGCTCCAATTTACCCAGAATATATCACATAACATATTCTCTCCTGTGCCACTGCCTTTAGATCTTTAGGGACAAATCTATTTACTCATGCAGACAGGAAAAAGATTGAAACCTCTTCAACTCTCTTAGTATTCCTGTCATTTAAGAAATGGGTTACCCTACTTCACAACAAAAGTATTTCAACTTCTTCTCATTAATTCACAATCAAATAGAAACTAGACAAAATACAAACAAGGTTAAAAGTCAAGAAAAAATATCTGGAAGGAGTGAATGAAGGATATTCTTTTTGTTTGTGAGACTAGGTGAGGTGGTGATTCTTGCCCTCTTCCAACTATGTATGTGCAACTTCTCCCCTGACAAGTCAGACTGGAAACCTAAATCATGGGCAAGGTACCAGCATTAGACAATGCCCTCTCTTTTCTGCTGGAAGCAAAAAACCAAAAAGATGGAGTCAAAGAAACAAGAAAAATCAGGTAGGACTGACTGGGACACGCTGTAATGTAGCACTGTGAGATGGGGAGTTTAAAATACCAACATCAGAGGAAAAAATACATAAAACAAAAGAGAAGTAAGGGAAAATTGACTGAATTTCTGTTTTACGCTATTATACATTGTTCACATTTTAACAGTTCTTTCCAGTTTCCCCAATGCTCTATAAAACCAAATAATTTGAATTCAAAGAGTTGTACTGAAGACAATCTTACAAATACATCTCTGCACATTCAGGTAACAAGCTCTTTCTGAATTGAAGGTCAAAACTCATTATTCTGTAACACTTGGCTTCTTTAACAGTCCCTGCTTCCATATACAGTTCAGGTCTGTCACGACCCCCTAGAGCTCAAAGATCTTCAAATCCTATAGTATAGTATAACACTAATTGAAATTTCAAGCATGAAGCCATGACCTGAAATAATAAGATACAGAACAACATAACACTGTTTATAAATTAGCAATTGATGTGTAATTTTAGCTCTGGAATGACTTAAATTTCTTAAGTGAGGCTGGAGAACAGAATAAACTTTGTAAGTTTAATTGTTGTATGCAATTACATATTTTGAAATATAGAATCATTCTTGTCTATATGAACAAGGAGAATATGCAGTCATTTAAAATATTTATTACATTGTCATTGCACAAACCTGCCAACAACATTCACGTGTATAACTGGTTTATTAACACAAAATATGAATTTAAAAAATAGCACCCCTACAGTAACATGCCGTTTTTCCCTGCAGAATTAGCTGGTCTGCAATAAGTATGAGATCCCATGAACTCCACCTGGTATTCTCAGTAGCATCTGTAAGTAAAATGTCCAGTTTTACTCTAGAAATTTCCTGATGCTTAAAGTTTCACAAAATGGATTATAGACATACTCAGATTAACTTCAAATGTATATAATATGTAGTTTTGCTTCAGCAAAAATACTACTTAAGCAATCTTTATTTTAAAATTAAATTGTCATGACCCTTGATTCCTCACTAATCATTTGATGAAGCATTGGAGTTTAATGGATGCTTTCATTAACAGTCAAGGTACATTACTGCTTCAACTTACATATTATGAAGAGATATTACTCTTTCATTAAAAAGATTCAGTTGCCCAGGGGTAAGGCTGCTGGCTTACATGAGGAGTCCTGCTACTGAAGAACTTGCCTAGGAAGCAGCAACATTAACTCTCCATCATCCCTTTGGTTTACAAATTAGATGCTCTGTGCAAGGTGAAGATAACAGATGAGAAGACAACACAAAATGTCTTTAAAACATTCCATGAGATTTAGGAACACAACTTCTGTGCATAATACCTGTATTATAACTGGGGTTGGTACATTGCTAACTGCCTCCAAAACCTGGAGTAATAGAAACTCAAAGAAATGCAAAAATCAAAACAGACCAAAACACTGAAGCAAAGAAAGAGCAGAAGAAAAAAAAAGACACTGAGAACCAACACCTACATGCATAGCCAGCTAAAACAACGCTGAACTATTAGCAAGAGCTACTTTTTGACTGCAACCTATAAGCCGAGTCTCCCATTGTTACTCACATTCTCAGCACTGAGAACTGCAGATACTGTTGAGTTTGTTGCATTAGCAGCCAGCCTCCCTGGTTTTGCTCATGGTTTGCAGAATGCATCCTGCATGCCTCTCTACTTCCTGGAAGCTTTAAAGATTGTGCCCTTGCAAACTTCACATGTCTAAAAGCTAACCCTGAACACCATTGCTGTAGGCTCCCTTTATAGACAATGGGCAGAAATAAGCACCTTTAGAATGCAGTTCACCCAATTATTTTGGAAAACCTGTTCTGGGATACTGTGAATTGCTTGCTTACTGAGCAAAGTGGTTTTTTAAAATGCTAACCATCTGAGATCTCTCCAATGTATAGGGCCAGTTTATTTTCAGTTAATACCGATGAACAGAACATTTATTCTCAGTTATACCTAAATTTATCAATTTTTCTCCAGCATACTTACAATCCACCTACTTAAAATACTCATCAGGCAAAGTATTTGAGTTCACGTTAAACACATAGAGGTTGCCTTTTCCCACCCTGAGCCTCTTAGCTCAGGCATCACAGAGAGATGGACACACTCGTATGTACTGAAAGCAGGTGTGAAGAATTATCCTTGGTACTGCCCATTTCTCTCTGAAGATGACAATGACCACGTTGATGACTACAATAGGCTACACACAATTCTTCAATAGCTAAATTGGGGATAGAGGAATTATACTTCTTAACAAGGCCTAGAAAACTGGGTTCAACCATCTGTAGGAGAAACGGTCTGCTTCAACCTTTTAGAAATTCATATACTGCTACTTTCCAAAAACTCTTTCATTTTGACAGCTTCATTAGTAGCAAAGGCATGCCACTAACTTGGCCCTTGCAACATTGCTATGAACAACTTTTGAAATAGTTTCAGGAAAAAAAAAGGTTGAATCCTCACACCAAACATCTGTGCCGCTAACCTTAATTACTTGCAGCAGTTCTGACCTTTCATTTCTGCAGCAGTAGCTACAGCATATTAAGTGTCCAACTGTTCAAACATGCTTTGACAGATGCAGGCTGAAATGTTGATGGAGAAGAACATGCTAAGCTACAAGAGCTAGGCTGCTGTAAGTCTTCAGCAGAAACTGCTGAGTTAATTGCTGTACAATGTGCTTCTGCATCCACTCAAAGAATGAATATATTTTAATGGAATGTCAAAGCTTTAGCTGGCAAATAGACCTGGAAGGTCATTTTGCTTTCTCTGGTCATCACAGACTATGACCATAAACTTCACTGTCTCTGCAGATTAACAGGTATCCATGCTGATCTCAATTAAAACGACCCATAACCACCACTCAAGGCTACTTATGGGTAGACTTGCAAGCAAAGCATGAGCGATTTACAGAATAAACCATGAATCATTCTGAAACATGTGAGTAAATGTTGATGACCCCTCACAACACTTGAAAAGGCATATGTCTTCCCTCCGAGACACCATCCTCAGTAACAGCCTTCCATGTTTACGTTAATGGAAAAGCTCCAACCAATTTCAACAAGACAAGGATTTTATACGCCACATCCTCTCAGTATGAGACACACAAATAAGAGATGGTGGGGCGGGGGAGCAAAGCTCTTCTGAAGCTGCAAACATCAGGAGCAACACTTCCTTAAGTAACCTACATGCTTTAGTCATCTGTGACTGACGCAGATTTTCCATGGCAAACAGAGCCACAAAAGCCCTACCAGGGGAGCAGAATAAAACTTTCAGTCAGGGACAGGCATTTGGACCACATCCTTTTCCCATGTCCCCAGTGACTGGGAGACTGTACCTGGCTTGGCCAGATCTCAGGGGGTGCTTTTTGTTGCTGGGAAACACTGGAGCTAAGCCACATCCCAAAGTTGTGTTTGTTTTGGGTTTTTTTTTAAATACATTTCACAGTAGAAGCTTATCAATCTGGTAATTTGCATTGCAGCCAATTTCCTCCTCTCTGCCACACTTCTGCGCTAGCCATCTCCGCTGGGTGCTTCCTCTGGGCTCTACACAGAAGGTCACACAACTGCTCCTCAGAACAACCACACAATCCTTCACATACCCACTTTGCAAGCAAAACTCCCAAGTGTGTAAAGCTATGGGTACTCTGAAAAGACACCACAGGGTAATGGAAAGCACAAGCTTCCCAATGACCAAGATGAACATGAGGGATTGCTCACACCCATGCACATCCTTGTCATTTAGGATCGACAGTTTTGTGGTATGCATTGCAGACCTTCCCTTCTGGTTTCACGACAGTGCCAAGAAGATAACTCCATTTATCTTGCAATGCATTTGATGATTCTGGGTCATTGCTCAGTATATTACCTCCACGCTGTATTTTCTACTGTAAGCTACATTCAAAAGAATGAAACAAAATCTGAAAGAATGCCTGGGACTTTTTTGTTTTTTAACTTAATGCTGTACTTCAGGTGTGGATAGGACAGTGACCCAAAATCTGTATTTAAAGTTTAAATATGTAAAAATGCAGCTAGAAATCTTTGTCACACTGTTGGAGCATAACAACATTTTAGTTGCAGTAACTCCCCTCCTAAAACTCTTAAGCATTTATGACTTAGCGAGCAGGTTAAAGGTATGAAGAAAAATACTATTTTTCACTTGGGAGTGCACATTCTAGCTGAGGGAAGGGAAGCATTTTACATGCACTGAGTTTAGGTGTGGAGATGTGTACAAGGTACAGGAGCACTGCTAACTTTGGCCCTGCTTGTTAAATGGCCCGCTGAGATTCAAGGAATTGTTCAAGATCACTCGCTTCATCTATGACACATTCAGGAACACATGTTATTTCTCAGCTCTCCTTAACTCAGGAGACCTATTCTGTTTTTCTTTTCATTGTCACAACTACAGGGCTGGATATAACTGTTATTCTCAAGTTGCCCATCTCCACCAGTACTGGGCACTTCTGGGTGGGGAGTGTCACAGTTCTCAGAATTAACTATTTCACCTTCTAAAGACAGCAGATTCATCCTATGCCTTAGAACTAGGGTCACAGTGTCTGTAATGATCAGTCCACATTTATGGTTTCATAGCTGCCTTTTAATTAATTCAGCACACCCACTTGCAGCTACATGGTCATTTAAACCACTCTTTCAATGTTAGATGTAAATCTCCCCTCTGGTTCTATTTTAGACTCCTTGAAAATTAAAAGTAACACTTTATAAACAAACTCCAAAGGGAAGGGAAATGAGTCTCATCACACCCCAATATGTTCTGAGGCCCCCCTGAAATTTCATTTTAAAATAGCTGTCATTTATTTCTTCCCCTCAGCTCACAGAGTAGAGATCTAAATTTACCTCAACTCTGTGTGAAATCCCTGCTGAGAGTTGTAAAATGAGGTGTGTGTACAACCTCATTGCAGGAATATGGCTGGTTTTTTCCCTCCTGTATTTCCCAAATTAGCTCATTTATAAGCAGTTCTGAAAACAAAAAGGTCAAAACCAATAAAAAAGTCTATCTTTAAGAATATGTTGGAGAAACCAAATGACATTCACACTGCCTTGTAGGCATATATGTATTTCTTGGTTAGATTATATTAGCTATTACATCTTCCCTAAGAATGCATTATGATGCTTCATGGAATTTCTCTTTTTGCCATTGATGGACACTGGCAGAGCTTCATAATTCTTAATCCTGAATTTATTATTCATAAATAAATCCATTTCTGTGTGTGCATGGAGCAGCTTTTATAAAACTGAATCTAAGTTAATACACAGAAATGAAGGAGGCTATGGCCACCAGGCAGATCACACAAGAGTAGGAGACTCTTGAGCTAAATATCTATATATTCCAGTAAAAAACACTTGTGACCTAGAGCATCACTAACTATAATGTTTATAAAGAAATTCTAATACAGCTAATTACATCTGAGTAAAGAGTCATTACCACACATATGTAAAACTGGACAAGCAGCAATACTCATTCACCCTTTGAATCCCTGCTGTCCTAGCTTTTGCAGAAGGTGTTTCATTACATTGTCATCTCTGGATTACTCAAAATCGAATTCACTTGACTGCAAGGTTTTCAAGACAATGAATTATTAGCCACCTTATGCTATAATTATGCCTTTCTAAACCAAATCTTGGAATAATTGAAACAACATTACATAGAGACTAGCTTGCTTGCTCACTTAACTGAACGAGTGGTGTTTTTGTTTATTCAAGGCTACAACTTCCTGAACAGGATAAAACTCCCTTATCTTGGTGCTGAGGATACAACACTAATTTGCAAGTGTCTGCCACAAAGAAGTAACTGAACAATTCAAACTTACTTTACTGTAGTGCTAAGGTCTACTTATAACTCATCTTCTTATGGAGGCACTTCCATTTGTTAGTTTAATCAATTCCCTTACATACCACTCCAAAAAGTTAGAGAGACAAGTGGACATATGATTGCCTACTCTGACTTCACATTCAAATACAGTAGAAGCTTAACGACACACAACAGACTCCTGAAAGTCATTCTGATGGTTTTATACAACAGATAATGTTTATCTTCAAGTGTTTAAGAGCTGAATGCCTGTTGTGTTTACAATCTGAAGGCCAATGCCCTCAAACCCATTTATCTGAACTTTCTGTTTTCCAAATGCAGTTCTTGTTATGTTTATATAGTCAAGGCTGTCATGTATAATCCATTAGTGTTGCATGCATTAATTTTATTTTTTGCACATGTAGAATGAAAACAAAATGGAGCTGAGGTAAATACTGCAGTGTAGTGAAGAGCTGATGTGTCCTTTGTCTTAGAAGGAATATATAGTCAGTGCTTATACAGCTGCTGGTCAAAGCTCCTTTGGCTGCCTAGACCACGTCTCAGGTAAATTCACATGATAACCACATTTCATGTCAACCCCATATTTCTGTCCCCCTCTGTCTGGACACTTGCCATCTCTAAGTCAATTCTTCAACTTGGTCCCACTTTATAAACTGCTGTTCTTTGCAACTAAAGCGTGGCTTCACAGACTGTCAGCAAATTCAAACGCAATCAGAAATTAGACTTGGAAGCAATTTTTCACTTACACCTATTATTTATTCTCTGCTTAGGACTTGAATCATAGAATGGTTTGGATTGGAAGGGACCTTTGAAGGTCATCTAGTCCAACCCTCCTGCAAGGAGCAGGGACAAGTAAAGGTCAGATAAATCGTAGTTATATTTTGCACTGTATGGAGAACTGGCTACATAAATGTACACAAAACATCTACCAAAAACAGCTCAGAGGAGTTTTTTCTGTATTATCTGAAACTAATTCTAAGTTTTAATGGAATTTTCCCCAAAACGACAGGATTGAATACACCTTTATTTTAATTATATCAAATCCAAAGATTTATGTTTTGAACTTGCTTTTATACTTAGAGAATTCCATGCCCTTCAACTTTCCTGAGGCCTTTTTTCAAGTATTGTCTATTCCTCTTAACCCAGCAACAACAGAAAATCCTGTCCCAAACTCCAACCAACTCTGTTCATAGTGTGCTGCACTACTGCCAGGCTTGCTCTTTCTCTTCTTTCTGCTTACAAAGGCCCTTTTGCTGTCATCCCTGGCTGTCTAGTAAACGTTTACTACACTGACATGAAGCAGGAAAATACTTTCCCTTACTTTCTGCAAACACAGAGCTAAAACAAGGACAGATGAAGCAACTTCACTATGGCCACACAGGATGAGAGAGAAAGAGGTGGCGGGGGGGGGAGCTGGATCTCCCAAGTATCAACAAGTCTTTTAATCACAAATCCTAAACAAAATTTAAACACTGGAAAAGGTAAGAAAGTCATACAAGATCATTCAATAGACTAATTACTGAATTAAAAGCAGAATAGAAAGTCTTTTACTTGACATTAACTCTTACCTAGAACATCTCTTTCATGTTCAGGGACAAGAACTTTCCATTTGGATTCCTCTGGGTCACTGAAGTCAATGTTGATTAACCGGTAATTTGGAGAATGGCGGTTTGTCTTGAAAGTGAACACTGTTCCCTCATTGGTGACATACTCATACTCGGCCTCAAAGTTATCTATCAGCTTCACCCACTGAAGAATTCCTGCAAGATCAAACGTACAATGTAAATTCATCTCCTGAAACAAAACCTCTTAACACCTGAGGGCAAGGTCTTCCTGAGAATTGCTGTAGGCTCCTTCCTGAACAACAGGACTGACCGGAAGAGGCACAGCTATGGAAAGGGCCAGATATATACTAAGAACTTAGAAAGAATTCTCCAGATTAATAGGCTGCCGTAGAAAAAAAGCCAGTTCATAGACATGTTAACATACTGGTTCTGAGAAATTTCTATCAAAATATATGCAGAATAATGACAAAACTATGTCTAGCATTTCACCAGCTTTCTTAAGGGGCTGCTAGAAAACTCAGATGTTTGCTACAGAGGTGCTTCTACCATGCTGATTGCCAAGGAGCCAACGCTGCTGAGCACATCAGGTTCCTGCCAACAGAGCTCACAAGCCCCCACTTCTACAGACTTCTTGAAACAGGGAGTCACAGCTGAGTCAAAAGTCTCTGCACTAAGCTTTCAAGCTCAATTTTATTTTAAATAGCCTTTTAAAAACTACTATTTAATTATAAAATACTATGCTTTTTCTTTTTGCAACAAAAGTTACTTTTTCTTAAAGTGGAAAGTTTTCCGTCCTCCTTAAAAACCCAGAACTTCCCACATAATAGAAATTACGTTATTTGAATGAGTACAATAAACTTCAATATCAGGAATTTCCCTGTAAATTCAGAAACAACATTCCTGAAGTGCTGTTCTGCAGAAGCTTGTCACCACTAAAGGACAACCGTGGACGGTTAACTAAAATGTTAACTTCTGGGTTTGTGAAGAATGAAATTGCCTTTTCCCTATCAACCTTCTGAAGTATCACATTCACTAGCAGGAGTGTACTCCTCAAACATGAAATGCCTCAGTTTACTTACTCTGTACCACAGCTTTAGTATTGACTCAACCTGGAGTTGAGACTGAAAGACTCCACTGCTTTTTTTATTTACATTTTACTGTTTGGCAATCAGTTTAGAGGCTAGTAGAATGAAAAAGCAGAAAAGCTAGAGCAGATACGTAATTGCTTATTATATATACAAGCCAACCTATCAACCAAATTTACTATTATAAGCATCATACATTAGCTATGCTGAAAAATCAGAATCCTTATTGATATGTGAAATTAAAGCTTTTATATCTTAAAATAACATTTGGCACACCCTCTGCCTCTTTCCTAAAACTAAAGGTTGGGTCTTTGCTATAAACAAATAAACTGTGCATTAATCTGTTCATGAAACTCTGTAACATAATGTTTGCATCAATAAAACAGCTCATCAGCTTATTTTATAATATTAAAAGCTGAGCAGAATAATGGAAGTAGATCTTAGCTGAGCTGTAATTACTGTAAGTTTAAAAAAAGAAAAAATAATTGAGGAAGCAGTGAGATGGCTACGATCATTTTAAACCCATTAAATGCAGTAAGAGAGTATAGCCAGGCCTGGTACATTCATAAAGCTCATCTCTCTTAATTGCCATTTTGGTTTAAGGAAAATTTCCCTGTCTCTTCATGCAAAGTGATAGATTAGCCAATTAAATTCTACTTTTCATACTGCTGTAATACAAACTTTCCAGACAATCCAGTCAACTTAGTATCCTGTCTCTGAGTGAACCAACTGCATGTTAAATCTTGATTTTCACTGAGGTCCAAAGTTTTGTCCTTCTCAAGAGATTTCATGCTGAAGAAAAATCCTGCTAAGTCCCTCCAGTTGCTCAGAGTTTTACAGAGAAAACCTGCTTTGATGCTCAGTAAAGCAAGGAAAATCCAACCTACAGTGAACTCTGATATACACCAGTGAAACTGGTTTAAGATCTCAAGTCACATGAACAAGCATTTCAGTAAATAAAAACTTAACTGCAATATAACACCATAACTATAGTGGAACATTTGTTTTTAGTGTGTGAGAGAATTAAACCATCCCACTGAAGAACAGCAAGACTTCATAAAAAGGAGTCCCCAGGCTGTTGAAAAAACACCACTTTTTAAAATAACTGTAGTCTCCATGACTGCAACAGAACTTGGATTCTGTGAAGAGTAAGGACAATAATATGACATTAGGGATTTACATTGCTGCCTTGCAACTCATTCATCCACTCCCAGATGAACAGCAAGTAGAACAGCGAGAGGGTTGATATCCTTCAGGGATACACTAAGTTATTATTACAAAATCAAGAGCATTTGTCTTGTTAAAGTGGATGTTATATAGTCCTTAAATGACAAATATTGCAGATCACAGATGAATTACCTCTAAACCATTGTTTCACTGAAGTGGTTAAATACACTAATATCTAGTCTAAGTTAAGAGGTGGTAACAAGGCAATTACAGGCAGCTGAAAAAGACCATTACATGAGGTATGTTGCTACTGTATAGAGTATGTGCTGCAGTTTTCCACTGAGAGGAAGAAATCCTTTGCAATGAGACATATATCATACATAAGAGGATACATCTTTAAGGCTGGTTGCAGCTGATCCAGTTGTGGCCTGTGACTGAAAAGGATGTTCTAGCATTGCCTTAGATCACGATGCTTAGCCCTCTCCTTTGGGCTAGGAATAACAACTTGGTGACCAGCCCAGCCAGTTCACTGGGCACTAATATGGCTGAAAACTGACTGGGAGGGGAGCCATTTATCCCCAGGTCATATCAGCGGCACCACAAGGAAGGGGTAGGCCCATGCAGCTTACTAGCATGGCACTACCCCCCGCCAAGCACTCTAGCCTTGCTGCGAAGTTGAACTATCTAATCATTGCCATAGAGACGTTTATCCTTCATCACATCCAAGCCTGCTGCTTCTGTTTTGCTCATCTGCCCCAGTAGTGAGCTGGTTTGATGAGTTAAATTACTAAAAAAATTGTGCCACAAAAAGTTTTCTCTTTTGCTGCCTGAACCAGCGCGCTGCTTGGGCAGAGGAGTGCCACTACATATGAGGCAGCCAGGATGCACAAGGCAGCGGCAGACAGAGATGCTGAAAAGAAGCAACAACATTTTTCATTAGCAATGAGCCATAAGATAAGCTTGACTGCAGCAAAACTGCTGCCCCTCCCATTTCTCCCTCTTCCTCCAGCAGTGTGTCTCCACCTTCATGCTTGGTTTGGCATTTGCCTGAGTGAATAGTCCAGCTGATTAAATTAGCTAACCTAGAAGAAAATGTATCTCTCTCTCTCTTACAGGTTTTTTCCTCTGTGACAGATCAGAAAGTGCAATCACCTAACCACAGGGTCAGATGGGTGAAGATGCTGACTGACTCAACAAGAGGGGATAGTGTTAGGTAAGCTAGGAGCATGAGAAGATAGACGGGACATATCTCCTTTCCATGGCAGCAATGGCTTAGTCTGGCTCTGCTTGTCTCATAAAACTGCTCCCTTCAGTACCCGAAAGGCCCAGGGGAATGGACAAGGCAGATTTTTATTAAACACAGCACATTACACCAGGAGGACAGTTTGCTTGAGAACCCAATTTGAAGTGTAAAGCACACCTCGTCAAGGATTCTGTCTTTCTGTAAGCATCAGAAATACACCTACAAGTCTGCCTAGATAGAGACATGCATTTCCAATTCAAACTCCGTGCAAGTAGACTAAGCAGAACTCTTCTTTTTCTTCATGTCTGTCTTTTGTTTACAAGTGTGACTACTGAGTACTATGAAATGTATTTGCATGCAGCTTCCCCTTGGCCTGAATTTAGGATGGATAATTCTGCAGTAATTGGTTAAACATTCAAAAGCATGGTGAACTATGTACTGAGGGCCTCAAGCAGTGCTCACTTCCTTATAGCACGTTCTCTGTACATGTGGAACAGAGCACAGTCTTACAGAAGCTCAATGGGCCAGGCTGAGAGCTGTTATCTAAGCATCAGAAGAGGATGTTCCAGCGATCAGAGGTAAGGAAAAAAGTGGTTTAGCATGCAGGGCAGATATGGGAAAGTGTGCTTGATCATGGAGGACCCACATTATAACTTCTGGAAGAAGAATAAAGATACCTATGCACAATCTAGATGGGGCAACACAATGCCTTCCAAGTAACTTGTTGCAACACTAAGTCACGTGCACCAGTTCCCAAGGGACCTCAGAAAGTCAGTGAAGGTATTAAGAAATACAGAGCCATAGTCAAAAAAGAAGATGCCTTACTTAAGTGTATATAGCTAAGGAAATACAGAGATTAGCTATGTGGTTTCACTAAGACAACAGGCATCTGGAAAAGGGTCTGCAGGGGTGGATGACTGACAGTCTTCTCAGGATCTAGGCAAGATGCAGGAAACAGGTTCAAAATAGACCACAAGTAATGATAAAAGGACTAAAACAGTTTTCATATAAAGTGACCTATGAAAATATCTTATGCCTTACATTAGAGAAAAGATGAATACACAAGAGCGTGGTAAAGTATATAAAACAATGAATGACTAGGAGCTGTCGTACCCAGAGCTGTCAGAGCAAGGAAGCTGGTCCTAGACAGGTCATAGATTACAGCCAGTTCTCCATCACATGACAGAAAACTCATGCGATCAGCACATCCATTCTCACCAAATGGCCTGAGGTACATGCACACATGTCATCACACGACTGGATGCATACTCGCTGGTTACATACCTGACCAAAAGTGAGTGTGCATGGTATCATGTGGCATGCCTGTATGTATCCAGTTAGCAAAACAGGAGAGGGGTTACAAAGTCTCAGAAACAAGGATTGGTCTGTTGGTCCCCAAACAGTTCACACAAACCAGTTACTTCTCAACTCTGAAGCACTCCAGCAAACAGGGCACCAAGGCCCATGAAAGGCCATGACCTAGAGGCAGGTGAAGGATTCTTGCTTCTCAAACCCAGAACAATGGAAAATCATAATCCTACAGAGCTGGCCCTTCTTCTGCAATGTTCACGACAAAACCAACACAGAGTGTACAGACAAATTTTTTAAACAATTTTTTTTGATCCATACAAGATCAAGAAGGAAATTATATCAGTAAGCATCACAGATTAAGCCCTCAGTCTTGTACTGGCCTCTGTACATAGCAAAACATTCATTGGTCTGCTGAGAGCTGTGTGACGAAGCAGGTTTGTAGCTGAACGATGACAACTACAGGAGAAGGAAAAGCTAATTCGACAAACTGATTATAACAGCAAGAATGATCACAGAAAGCCTGTTACCAACCCTCTTTCAGACAAAGGATAGAGTGGCTGATAGTCACTGTTCATCACTTCACAAAATGTTCTCAATACTTCCTTCCACATTTCATGTTTTATGGAAATGCCAAACAAATCATTCATGGCATATAACCTCTTGACTGTGCCAGCTGGAGAGACAGGGCTTAGTTATCAGCTAATGGCAGTTTTTTTGTCTGATTTGTGGAAAAAGTTTTATGGACAAGATAAACACTTTCATTTGGCTTTTCTAATGTACTCTAAGCACTCAAAACTATCAGGTAAAGATATAAGTGTTAAACTCCATCAATTTATATTCCATTCTAACTTGTCAATTATATTTTTTGTAAGACAGTTTTTCTGGAAACAGGGGAGAACACTCAGGAAGTGAATCAAGAGGTTTGGCTCATAAAGACGGGACAGTCTTTCTACCTGAAAGAGTCACGCCAAATTTCACTACGGTACATGTATTGAGCAGGTAAACTTCTACTCCAGGAAAGATAATGATTTTTCATCTTAGATTTTGCTCTGAATTGATTTTCAGGTAGGTACTAGAAGATAAGCACATGTTTATCTCTGAATCATAACTGAAATGTTAAAAAGATTTGAAAATAACAAACCAACCAACCCAACCAGTTATCTTCAGCCTTAACAACTGAGCCTCCAACTTACCTACAGGTACGACTTTCTAAATTGAATGAAGTCTGATAGCTGTTCATCAGTTATTTGGAATTCAGTTTGCCTTTCATCTTAAAGATGATAATTTCTCAATTATTTCAATATGGCAGATTTTTTAAACAGAGTGAAAACACAAATCACAAAAAATGCCTTTAAATCTAGTCTGCTCACAGAAAAGCCTTAAAAACAGTGTAATTTTGGTTTTGGGATTCCATATATATATATAAACATACCACGCAAAACTGTAACTTCAGAGCATATGGGTTTTACATATGTGTTACACTGGAATTATAACACATCCACCTCCTAAACTTGAATGATTCTATGCATTCAGTACTACCAGCATGCGAGACAGAAGAGAGAGAAACATGCTGGTTTAGTTCAATACTTTGCTACTGACAGATTAATCAACACATACATCTATACAACAGCACATCCTAGTAGGATGTAAGAGGACAGTAACTTCACAGCCTTAAAACTTCCAGTTCCAAAAAACTGGACACTGCCAAAAAGCCTTACAAAAGCAGAAGTCACATAGGTACATGCATTATTGAGCACTTTCAACTTATTTACCTACTTTCATTTCCTATGTTTTCCCCATTCATTCAAGAGTTAAAGTACACATTTTACTGAAAATTTTATAAACAGAAATTATTGTCTCTCTGTGTTAGGTCTTAAATCCTGTGAAGATTTAAAAAAAAAATAAATCTTACTTTTAGTTAAATCATCATACTATTTCCTTCTTACCTCACAGTATTTTTAAGGTAAATTTTACAGAGTGTCTGTATCTACTCTTTGAACTCTGGATTTTTTTTCATCTTTATTTCTAGTAGAAAATCAATAGTTGAACTCCACAATTTCAGACTCTGTTAGTGGATTTTTTTTTTCTTTTTTAGTCTCAGGTAAATGGATTAAAATCACTCGTTCTTTCATAATATATGCTTTTTGTATGTTTCCAACTCAAGATAATGCTCTACTCCCCAAATTTTATTTTCATAAAGAATCATCTGCATCCTTTATAAATTCAATTTTCCAGTATTAACTACATAGCCTGTAGTACATTTAAAATGGCTTAAATTTTGTAATACATTGGTAGCCATATATTTATACCTATACATATGTGTACAGACACATATATACATGTCAAGTTTTGAACACCTTTGCTATAGCAGAGAAATATCTCTTGCCCTTGGACCGTCAATCACTGACTGAAAATTTGTTTCACTTGCTAGTGGTAACTGGCAACCTCTTTCCACCTCCACAAACCTTAATCACAGGATACATAAAGCCTTTCAGTACAGGTGAAAAAAACCCAACCAAAATCTCACGATGCAATTTAAACTTTGTCTAGTAGTCACATCTCCTTTTAGTATTCTCCGATTTGTATTTTCTCTTTTCCTTTCTTGGATTTACCCTATAGACTCTAACAGACAATGTTAAACTACTGCATGTCACATGGCCATAACCCCCCAGAAGTACTTATTGAATATATTCTCCCTATATTTCTCATCATATCAGATGGCATCCTGTATCTCACACTGCTGGATAATTAGACACAACAGAATTCAGTATTAGGCTGCTGTCACCTTTCAGAGTACGTTAGAACAATTTGAGTTTTCTTTAGGATAGCTACAGTACACAGCCTTCAAATAGTGTTGTACAGCACCTTCCTTGTGAAATGAGAGCAGGGCAGAGGAATCATGCCTATACACTGATGCACTGTGCCCATTCCTCCAGTCTGCCTCAGTGGCTCTATCCTGAACACAAACATACCCAAGAACCTCACTGCTTAGGAGATTTCTACCAGCTACAACATCTCTAACTGAAATAGTTCTACTTCACCTGCAAACCTCAAGCCAACAGTCCTGAACCACAGGCCACTGAACCAAACCATGCCCAGAACCAGCCATGAACAAAAACCTTGAGACAATGCACTGATGTTAATCTCTTGCTTCCTACTTCCCTCGTCCATAGCTGCATCAACTGTACATCTCCACTTGATTTGCACCTTCCAATTGCTGAAGAATTATCTTCAGAAATGCTCTGAAATTATGAGTCCGCTACCAACTTCTACAGACATTACTCCTTTTGAGACCTCTGACTTTGCTCCGCCAGCAGCTTTCTTCAAAAAGAAGCAACAAACCCCAAAGAACTCACACACCCCCCACACCCCCGCACCAGCCCAACTGCAAAACATAAGAGGCTGACAGATCATGCTTGTGTGTACATGGCAAGCTATTCCTCCCTATGTTTTATTGTCTGTTTTTGGTATTTAGTGAAGAATTATTTAGTCTAATGCTTAACTAATTCAGTAACATACTACACGGACACAGAAGAGTATTTTTAAGGAAAAACACATACTCTGATATTTCCAATCTCAAAAACTTTTTTTTTTACCTCAGACTTTCTGCACTTGTTACCATGGATACCAAAGAAAATTGAACTTATTTTTTAAAATAGTATGAAAAGCTTTAACCCTACTATAAAATTTCACCTAATTTGTCACCAGAGAAGATACCTATGAGGAAAGGAACCTCAAGATGTTTAGGATGACAACAGTTTACATAGTCATCATCCTTTTCTCGTGTCCCAGAATACTAACAAACAAGGTGGTAGTGTATATGCTGACAGAAATTTATGACCTGCAAAAGTAACAATTATGTTGACAGGCAGATGAAGGTTAATCTTTTATTTTCACCACTGCTACTCATACCGGTCATCAGCTCAATTGCACAAGGTTGCACAGTTGAGGGTGCAGTCACTGTATTTTTCATATGTGTCTGAGCTTTCACGCAGAAGCACGTTTTCGTTGCTGAATACTGGCTCACTAAAGCAAGTCAGATTCATCAGACTTTTATTTAACAGACTCCTCAGACTCTGAAAATACAATAAACTCAAAGGCTTCAAATTTCAAGTATCCTCTATAAGAGGAGATTTTGAGAACTGGGCATCTACTCCAGAGTTTGTCACAGTACTAATCCACCAGTTTTTATGTTCAAAAGAAGACAGAAAAATTCATGGTACACAGTGTGCTTGAAATTGGAAAAGACTGTTTCAGTGCCCCAGTGATATGTTCCTAATGTATCCTGGGAAATGAATGGCAAAGCAGAGCCCTTCACTCAGACATCTACTTCCACATCAGAATCTAATTTCTTTTTGAATCATGCAATACTCAGCTTGCTCTCAAGCTCTCACTCTGAGCCAGGCAGCTACGCAAAAGAACTCAGGGGTTTTTTGCCTCTTTCGTCTTCACAGCCACAAATATTTTATTAAGTGTTCCACTCTGGTCTCCAAAGGCAAGAGATATTTTCAAACAATTTGGATTCTCTCTGAAAGTAAGATCCCTTATACTCTTGGACCTGACTTCACTTATGAATGTCTGAGGGAGGGGATACTGGAGAGGAGATACTAAGACGTCCCTGAAAGGAATGCAACTTTGTTGTGCTTGTGCTGAGAGGACTCTCAGTACCACTCACCCTGCAAATGGTGAATGATGGCTACTCAATGATCATGGAAAGTTAATGTGTTTGCAATTTAAAAAATAAATAAATGGAAGGAGGCAATATACATTCCTTTGAGTTAAAAAGTTCAGAAATGTCAAGATACATCAAGGATTAGCCCAGAAGAAAGAAATCAAGCACTTTTATGAACAGAGATTTCTCCATCAGTTTCAAGGCTTCTATTTACTTCCATTTGGATGATCACTCAAAACACAGAATATATATCCTTTGTTTTGAGAGAGTTGTAGCTTATGTCCTCATGCAGCACAACACAGAAAAAGAAAAACAGGAACCAAGGGTGATCTCTCTCTCACACCACACTTTCTCTAATATACACAAAGAAAAGTACAAATACATAATGTAAAAAATAACTTCATTGTGAATACTATTTATAAATGTAATGTCCAGTCAGACAGTAGCAGCATGAAGGTCTCCTTGCTCAAATTAATAGCAAGCTATGTAATTTTACTGCTAATGATTTGCCTCCAATTAAAAAAAAATTACACTGAAAGCAAAACTCCTTGGAATTGCCATTTAAGGGCAATTTTCTTAAAGTAAACACACTATTGTTGAGGGTTCTACAGATTTTCCAAGAGTCAACTGATTTTTTTTCTCCCTATTTGTTAGGGAACTAGGATATAAAGGCCTTATTTCAATATTGATTTTTGAAAGTTGTTTTTTTTTTAAAAAGTTACTTAAATTACAGAAAAGTCTTTCAAGAAGAATACTCTCCCTCTTACCACATTGCACTTTCTAGCTGATGTCTACTGTTTCCTCATTATCCTTTTTCGCTTGTTCATTTTCTTTACAAAGGTTTTGATCCACTTTTTCAGGCTATGCAGCACATACCAACTCATCCTTTTGATGTCACTGTATATAGCACTGTTCATTGCTATTTATTTATTTAAAGAGAGCCTTATAAATTTCAAGACTGAACTAAAATACAAAAGGCCAGATAATTCTATTTTCAACATGAAGCAGACAAACATCACCTGTGTTTTTCTACCTGCCCTCAAGCCACATACATGCTTTCTTCAGTGTGGGGAAAAAAAGAACAACCTTCTAAACAAAGGAAAAAAATACAAATTCTTATGGCTGATGATAACCCTGCTCTTAAATTCCTTCTTGCAACCTGTCTCTGCCAGTCTAGTACAAAGCAGTTCCAGCTGACAATGACTAAGCAACCAGCAAGCTGTGAACTTCAGGTTTTGCTCAATTTATATCGGATCTTTCCAAGGGTGTGGTTCTCAAATATTTCACACTAGCTCCTCTTCCAGTATACATGTCCTGCCACCACCTCCCACCATTCAGGCACAAACTGCCAATCTCCAAGCAGTCCAGTACACAAGCGTAAGATCCCCTACCACTGCCCTCTCTTCCCAAACTCCTTGTACCTCCAACTTTTATAAACCTGTGTTTAGCTTCAGTCAGTACAATCCCTTCTAATCCAACGACCCAGGCTGTGCTTTCCAACTAGCCATCCCTCTCAACTTTTTGCATTCTAGAAGTCACAGCAGCCTTTCACAGTTTCTATGTGCCCAGCAGTTATAATAAGAGCTACCTCTTCTGCAACCCACGCTGCCTTATATCCCCCTCTTTTTTCCCCTCTGTTCTCATGCTTCAGCTCCAACTGGAAGAGGAAAGTGGGGCTCTGCCCAGAACTCTGAATCAGTGACTCATAAATCAGCTCTATGGTGCTCACAAGAGGATCCTGATTTTTTTTATTAGGCTTCCTAGCTGCTACCATAATACAAAACAAAGAAAAAGGTCAATATTAAGAACAACTTCAAGACGACCATTAGGCCATGTCACGTTGGTTTAAGTTCATAGCCACAGCCAGTCAAAGAGCTTTCATTTATTTCTTGCTGCGCGCCAACAGATTAGTGCTAAATCCCCTCTTCCCTGCACCAAACCACACATTCAAAAGAATAAATAGTCAAGGCTGATAATCTAATTGAAAAGAAACAATTTCATTTCTCAAGGGAAAACCAAAATTATTACCAGGCACAGAAACAGTAAGAGACATGCTACAGAAAAAGCACTTTTCTTTTTTTGTTGGTTTTGGGTGGTTTTGAGTTTGGGTTTTGGTTTTTTTTGTAAGATATATTAGCAAACCTTGTTATACACAATTGCTTGATTACTGTGTATCCAGCTGTTTGGCTAATATGAGGCATTTTTAGGTATACCAAGAAAAAGAATTAAGCAAAGCGATTACTGAGAGAAGTTTTCTTGTTTGACTAGTTCAACATACAAGCAACCTTGAGTGCTGTCTGTATTCTGGAAGACAAGTTTGATAAAATAGCTACTAAAAAAATTGTGCCTTACAATGCCAGTTACCGGGAAAATGTGTGGTTTTGTTTGTTAAAGAAATACTTAGGATTAGATCACTTTAAAATGTTTGTTTTAAGAGCCAAGGCTTGAAAATCCTACTTGCAGTTTAGCAAGACAAGTAGGGAAATCTGGAGTCTTGAATGACGAATAACCTTCTGGACACAAACCCACAGCGCTGTCCTCCCTGACACAATGTACAGCTGTTACACCTCTGCTACTGAAATTTCATAAAGCAAAATTAAACTGTATTAGTTGGTTCAGTGGCTGACAAAGAGTGGTGAAATCCTGACAAGAATCCCATCATTTTAATTTTCCCTAATCTTTCTAAACCCTACCCCATAAGCAACTAAAGAGGCAAGCAGGAAGGGAAAAGTCCCCAGATCCACAGCTACTTGGAGTATAGCAAAAGCTTAAAGAACAGCCCAGCTGTCTTCTCCCAGTATTTATTGTCAATTATGACCTCAGGTATCTAGTTTTGAGGAATGGAGTATTTGCAAAACACTTCGATACAAGATAATAAAAGCGTTTTGGTTTGTTGGTTTTTTTTCGAAAAAAGTGTATTTGGTTAAGTTAGTGGTAAACATAAAATTCCAGTTGGTAAACCTGGTCATTCTAACACAGTGAGCTGTATGCTGAAAATTAAGCCTCAAACTGGGTAATCCCAGTGTGATTCACAAGATGCATGTAGTAGTAGGGGAGTAGGGGAAATAATATCCACCAAACCTCTTATCTTTTCAGACTAATTTAAAATTCTCAAAAAAAGTGCTATGTATTCATTGTAAGTTACTTATCACAGTGATCTTCTGTTCTGAAAAGGAGCATTCCTGGCACAAATAGCTCAGTGACCCACTTAAAGACCTAGCAAACAACCTGAGTATTTGAAGAGGAAAATGACTCAATCTGTATACAGTGTAAAGGTTGTGAAGGGGGGAAGGGAAGCAAGAACATTTTAGCTACCCTGGGAAGCAGAAAAGATGCTCAGATGCACCCTGTAATGTTCATGGAAAGAAACAGAAACACTGCTGCGTAGCTTATCTTCCAGGGAAAACAAACTGACAGGGATTATTACAGAAGATTGCACTGCAAATTCAATTAACCTATAGCTGTTGACAAAATATCATGACTAATTGCATATGCTAAAGGGGAAAGGGCTATCTGACACACAAAGTTTGAAGCATAGAAATAAGCAAGTCAAATCCTTTAAATTCCTTAAACATTTAGAAATAGTCTACTCCCATTTATTAGGTGTGATCTCCACTCAGAGGCAAGATCATTTTCTGCCCAAGACAGGGCAAGTTAGCTTCCACTGGTTCACAGCAACTGAAACATATGAAGAATCAATGAATGTACAAGACACAACTGCCCTCAGTACAGCAGAACTAATAAAATGTCATGCTTTCACAGAGTCTTTAATGACATCATTATCTCCTCACTTATAATTTAAAGGGAGTACATGAAAAGAGAAGCCACAACTCATGCTGTGCAGAAAGTTAATGAAATGCATTAACTCAATATTACTAAAGCAATAATGAAGTGGCAAATAATGGGCAAACCATATTTCATAAAAAGGTAACTTGTGAGAAAGTTAAGGCAAAGGTTCCCTCTATATCAAAGCAATTCACTTTGGATTGTTTGACACCTAGAATACTGTACTGAAATGCACAGAAATGACAGAGGTCCCAGCAGATGAATTCCACAAGGAACATGTTTTCCCCAAGTACTTAAAATGTCACTTTTTAGATTCTGATTTGATTAAAATATAGTATCTGCGCTAAAAAGCTCAGCCCAAGGCAAAGTACGACTGACAGCATCCACAGTCAAAGCAAAGACCCAGTATGTGTTCTCCATGCTATGCCATTATGGAAGAACATCACTTCCTTGCATATTTTGTGATATCTCAGAGAGGTAGCTACCTATTGAACATGGAGTGCTTACATCCCATGTAGTTTCAGTCTTGTCCCTCTCACCTCAACACTGCCTATTTCCTAATTTCAGTAGCTGAGTAGGCAGGTTATCATGCATCCTTTTCTGTGGTCCCTGTCTCTGTTTGACTTTTATAGAATGGAAAAGTAGCTCAGGACTGCAGGTTCCATGGGGTAGCAAAGAATCTGAAAGATAAATATTGAAATATTTCAGTGTTGTTATGCCCAGATCATGTTATAGGTCTATCCAATATGGGACAAAACATGGAATTATACATTATGTTCCTTATTTGTAAGGCCCAGTACAGTAATCTTTCTTCACTAGCAA
Source organism: Phalacrocorax carbo (assembly GCF_963921805.1). Lineage (NCBI taxonomy): Eukaryota > Metazoa > Chordata > Aves > Suliformes > Phalacrocoracidae > Phalacrocorax > Phalacrocorax carbo. The sequence goes on along the minus strand of NC_087515.1, from coordinate 80,484,615 downwards.
GATGACTGAAGGTGACTTCCATTTTGGAAAATAGAAGCATCATGTTCTGTGGAAAAAAAGGAAATTATTTAAAACAACAAAGACAACTAAAGGGAAGTGAGCTAAAACGTAAGCAAGGCACCTCAAAACAACATGGCATTTTGATTTAGCATCACTGCCTGCCAGACTATTAGTCAAAAAGCAAGACCAGTGGGTTAAGAAAAGATTAAAGGAGATGCAAAAAACCTCAACACCATCTGGGATTCTTCTGCTCTGGAAAGTAAGGCATTATTCCTTATAGATTTTTAGTAAAAAGGGCTGAACTTTTTATTTAATTCTGTTCTGGTTCTTGCTGATTCTTGTGGGACAATCTGGACCTTCCCTTTCAGCCTTTAAGATGGAAAAACTACAGATTTACTTATTTATTTGTATTGTCTAGATACCCAATAAAAACAGGATAGGCATGTAATTGAGCATAAAAATGAAGAAAGTTCACAATTTAAGGAGGCAAAAAAGGTTTTACAGCTTTGTTATTTCAATTGGATATGTTTATCCTATTGCTTTAATCTTTTCAAAACAGCCAGAAACTAACGTATTTAATTTGAAATTAAAAAGGAGATCTTCTTCCTGTTATAAAACCATGCTAAATTTAAATAAAAGTAAAAAGGAAAGACTACGCTTTCCTTCCGTCTGCTGGGGAAGACATATCTGAACTCGTGTAAGCCTGTTATAGGATATATTGTGTTGCTCAATAATCCCCACAGTAGCTGACTCATCCCTGAATTCACAGTCATCTTTTGAGTTTTGTCAGGCAGATATTTGATAAGTGTTTTTCATTTCCACACATGAAACACACTGTTTCATTTTGCATTCCTGTTTCTTCTTTCTTTTCCCAAGATGGATCCCTCTTCCCTGCCCCCACCCTGTCCCTCCACTCTATCCTGCAAATTTAAGCAAAATAATTCAACCAGATACTGTGGTGTTTTGAAGGAAAAGATTTACTTTTAGGTCTTTCAGACCAACAAAATAAAACTTTCCTCTGAGTAAGCAGGTCTCTTAACACCTAGGTAAAAAAAATTTTTAAAAAAATTGTACCATGTTTCTAATATACAGTTAGAAACAAATCCCACAAATGAGCTAGTCAACCTTAGTTCTAAGAACCCTAAGTACAGCGTATTTACTCTGCTGCAATGAGAAACTGCAATGTAGCTTTCTAACCTATGACTTCACAATATAAATAAATTCAGAACTATGGGAAATCAGTTTATATCAGACTTGAAATACTCCACAAGTTTATAACCCTCCCTCCTATATGCCCATTTGTGTGACAGCCTGAAGTCTGAATTAGACTAGCTCAGCTAGAACAAACAAATCTGCAAAGATGAATATAATAATGAAAAACTATATAATAATCTCTGTTCATGACAGAGAAGACAAAGTTGTATATGCTTATATGAAATCTGCCACCTCCCAGCCTCTAAGTATATCCAGTATAATATTGCCAGATTGCAGGGAATTTTCCAAATTTTTTTTTCTTAAGGCCTCCTTAAAATGAGAAAAATTATAAAAGCAATTACTATTTCTAAATAAGCTGTAAAGCACACTATCAAAGGGATCCAAACTATGAATGATTTCACGGAAACATAAATGTCTTTCACTTAATTCAAGGCCCTCAACCTAGAAACTAGAACATTACTATTCACTATGAGAAGAGCTAGCAACATGTAACGTGCCTATAAAACATCTGGGATAGGAACAGTTTATTACCCTGATCCCTCTGTAGTTAAGGGAAGCCCTACCTTTTGTTTTGCCCCATCTAGACAAGAGGAGTCAGATCTGCCTGTTCATCCTTGCAGCAACAGCCAGGATGCTACAGTAGAGCAACATACTCGGCACACTGATCATGTGAGCTTGTACAGTGGTAGATTAACTTTAGTCCTTAAGTATATGCACATGTACTTATTTTGTCCCGCTGCTCGAACAGTATTTCTGTTCTGATGCATCTCAATGAAATTTAAGAGGATAAAGGAGACTCCTGTAATGAGTGAATTTTGCCTCTGTCCTTTAAAGGACAGGTCCAAACACTGGAAGTGTCATAGGATGGCAGGGATCTATTACAGAAGGGGAAAAAAAGGAGGGGTGAGAATTACTAAAAGACCATTTATAATACCAGAAAACCAGTCATGCCCCTTCAATTTTGAGGTGCTTCCTATACATTGGGTCCTTCCCCTTAATTACCAGCTCTGTTATTTTTTCTTTCCCCATTACAAAATCATAGTCCTATCTCTGGCATATTTGATGAAAGCATTCTCTGGTCAATCATCTTCAACAATCTAGTAGCCAGTTAACTGAATATCACTGTAACATGGTGTTAAAAAACAAAATAAATAAAAAGACAATGGTCATCTTGTCAGCTTTCAGTTGCAAGTTCAGACTATTTGTACGTGTCTTTCCTCAGCAAGCATCTCCAGGTTGTAAAGGCATTTTGACTGAAATAATCAAAGCCTCTCCTCTTTCTAATTTAATGTTATTTCACCTCTTCTTAAAGGTCACTAAATTGGAGTTTCACTGTCAAAGCACTCTGTCCTTAAAACATACAAGAAGCATCTATATCAGCTGTGTTAGACCTAGGCTACCTATAATATCCTACCATTTCCTCTAATTTTTCAATTTCCCTCATTCCCTCTTTGCCCATCAGTACAATTTCTGAAATAACTAATACTCACTTAAATAGTCTTGCAACTAGTTCTATTTTTTGAGATCTTCTTTCACTAACACCTGTGTCTTAATCAGGTAATTTTCTTTCTCACCTCAGCTTTGTAATTTTTTCAAATGCCAAGGGGGAGGAATGTTCCTGTTTTAATTTTTTTTAAGTGGCTTTCATTTTTGTGGTCTTTCCCTTTTTCCCTCCCTTTAATTTTAGCAGCATGTGAGCTACCAGCCATGGGCACCCTTTGCAATCAGCAGGGGTCCAGACCTGTCCAGAGGGCTACTTGTATTCCACATGGACTGAATCATCCTGAGGACTCTTATTTCATACAGGCTCTTCCTGCATAATAGCTACAGAGAGAGCACAGGAACGCAGGAGCCTCAGCTCATGGTCTAAACAGGTAAATTCAGTTCATCGTCTCCTCTAACACATCTAGGGTCTGGGAGTGATTCTCACTTTACCTCCAATACAGAACCTGGCAGTGACCAAATTCCTGCAGTACAGCATAATGTAAGAAAATTCATTAACCATCTCATCCACACTTTGGAACTCACAGCATTCAATGATGCAGATGGCTATGGGATGAGTTTAATGAACATGTGAATTAGAGCAACTTAGCCATGTTATTACATATCCAACCTACATCCCAGTTAATAGCCCGTTCAACTAAATGGGCATACAAATTTAAAACCAAACAGAACTACCCGATTTGTCCACCCTATACATCCTTTAAATCATATACCACCACCTCAGCTAATACATCTTTACTATGATATTCCAGTGCATTTTCCCAGTTAGAGCAGTTAGACTTTATTTCAACTCTTGTCTACCACACTTGTCTACCACACTATGAATTGATCTATGACTTACAGTTGTTACCTCTGGGAAATGTCAGAAGAGAAAACAGGTTGTTTAAGGAGCTCTCTGAAAACCTAGCTGTGTTTATTACTTTTAATCCATGGATTGGTTCTGAAACTGTACCATCTCAGGTCACCACAACCCCCCGTGATGAGAAAGCCCTGCTGAACGCAATAACAATCTGAGTAAACAAATGTAGAGGAAGGGTGCCCCTTAAAAGTCCTCTTAAAAAACTGCAAAGCATAATCACAACCTTGGATGCAATGAAGAGACACTTAAGTGTCTGAGCACTGGAACTAATGAAGCCTGGTGTACAGATGTGTATAAAGTCGGTTGACATTTTAACTCAATTTACATTAAGATTCAACATAAGCAGGGTGTCATCTTATTATTCATCAGAGAATTCAGAGAAGAGCGCTGTTATGAATGTCACAACAGAAGGGCAAATTTCTTTGACTTTCATGTCTCGGATAATCCACAGGGGGGAGAACCTCAACTGAAAGTGTCTTAAGTCTAATAAGGCAAAAATGTCTTCTGAAGCCCTCTCCACACCTCAAGCATCCATAATATTGCTCACCTGAGTGAATCTTGAAGGTATAACAAGATCAAGCTTATGCCACAGCCCTTACTTAACAGGTTCTTGCCTCTCCCTGGCCACTTGACCTCCCATGCAGTCTTGTGAGGGTTGCACCATTGGGATTCCTACCTCTCCATCAGAAGCATTTGAATTTGGGGGCCAATGACTCAAAAAGCAAAGTGGGATTAAGCATCTTTTATTTCCATTGAAAACAGGCTGCTAGTAAGGAGCAGAAGACATCTATCCATACAGATCCATTAGAGAAACTAATGAAACAGCAGCTATTCCAGTTTATCTCATCCTGTGTTACTGCTGTACTGTTAACCAAGGGGGCAAAAGTATCCTTCCAGGCTGACCAACCTAGTAAGCAGAGCTTTAAACTAGAAAAAACAGAGGAGAAAGATTCTTCAACAAGTAAGGAAGTTGTGGATGGGATAGGCAAGCCAAGGGCTTCGGTGATAGGAACAAAAGGGACACAGCAATCAACAAAGCAGAGCTGAAATGGAATCTGTCCAAGCATAGGCATGTAAAGAAGGAAATGCCTCCAGAATGGCCTCATGGAGAAAGCTCTCAAACCTGTACTGGGGATCAGCATGCTTGGGTGGCTGTGTGAACCACCGTTACACTGATGCATACAACACGGGGAACCAATAGGAGTTAGAAGTCTGTGCTGTTTCTGGGCTAAGGATCATTGGGATCCATAGCATTGGGATCACAGAGACATGGTGGGATAGCTCACAGGACTGGAGTACTGTGATGGATGAAGGGTTTTTAGGAAGGACAGGCTGGGAAGATGAAGAGGGGAGTTGCCCTTTATGTGAAAGAGCAGCTGGAATTCATGGAGCTCTGCCTTGGGACAGGTGAGGAGCCAGCCAAGAGCTTATGGGTCAAGATTAGCAGGCAGACCAACATGGGTACTACTGTAGTGGGTTTGTGCTATAGACCTGATCAGAAAGAATAAGTAGATGATGCCTTCTTCAGACAAGTGGAAGAAGCTTCATGTTTACAGGCCCTACTCCTTATGGTGGACATTTTAACCACTGTGATATCCACTGGAAGGGATTCAGCAGGGCTCAAGCAATCTAGGAGAATTCTAGAGTGCCTTGATGATAACTTCCCAAGGTGATCAAGAAGCCAAGGAAAGGTTCTCTGCTTGACCTGATGCTTACAAACAAGGAAGAACTGGTTGTGCACATGGAAGTTGCAGGCAGCCTTGGCTGAAGTTTGGCTGGAGATGTCACTAGTGATGTACCCCAGGGGTTGATACTGGGGCCAATACTCTTCAAGACCATCATTAATGACATGGATGCTGGGAAAGTGTGCACCCTCAGCAAGTGTGCAGATTATAGAAAACTGGGGGAGCAGCTGAGAAACCAGATTGTTGAGATGCCAGAGTGACCAGGACAGGCTGGTGAATTGGGCCGAAAGGATTCTCATGCAGTTCAATAAGAGGAAGAACAAAGTTGTGTATCTAGAGAAGAATAACACCAGGCACAAGTACACACTAGGAGCTGAGTAGCTGTAAACCAGCCCTGTAGAAAAGGATCTCTGAGTCCTGCTGGACAACAAGCTGACCACGAGCCACCAACATGCCCTGTATCAAAGAAGGCCAACAGCATCCTGCACTAAGAAGAATATTACCAGCAGGTCAAGGGAGGTGATTCCTCCTCTCTACTCATCACTGATGAGGCCACATCTTGAGTGCTGTATCCAGTTCCAGCTTCCCCAGTACAGGAAAGATATAGACTTACTGGAGCAAGCCCAGCACAGGATGGCAAAAATGATTAAGGGAGTGGAGCATGAGAAAAGATGAGGAAGCTCCAATTTTTCAGTCTGGACAAGAGAAGGCTCGGGGGGAATCTTATCAATGTGTATAAATACCTGATGGGAGGGAATAAAGAAGAGGGAGCCAGACTCTTCTCAGAAGTGCATGCTGACAGGGCAAGAGGCAATGGGCACAAAAAAATAGGAAATTAAATATGAACACAAGAAAGCACTTTTTAATGTGGGGTCATCAAACACTGGCACCAGGTTGCTCAGAGAGGTTGTAGAGAATATCTGTAGAGATACTTATAACCCAGTCAGACATGGTCCTGGGCAACCTGTTCTAGATGACCCTGATTCAGCAAAGGAGGTGGACTAGATGATTGCAAGAGGTCCCTTCCAACCTCAACAATTCTGTACCTCACAAATTAGTGCTTAGTCAAAGATGTAAGACGTACACACAGAGAAAGGAGGAGAGATGGAGACAATCTTTTAACTTTATCTCTCTGTTTACTGAGGACAACTTTTTGACAGAAATTATTAGAGTCATTACCATCATACTAATATTTTTACCATTCCTGTTTTGTGACCACTGCTCCTTAAAGGAACATAACTTTCATTCAGGCAAGTTGCGACTGTATTGCTTCCTTTCCTCACTTCTGTCTGTCACCCAACATTGCCATCTTCTCAGCTCCTGAATAGTTCAGCTGGAAAACACATGACAAGTAGTCTATACTCGATGCCAGGTAATTCACACCCCCGGCTATGGAAGAATTGACACAAACCAGGTTGCTGTGTGAAATCAACCTGATTATATATACACTTAAGTATATAAAAAAGAGGTGGACCTGAAGCACTGCTCCATGACTTCTGGACTATTTAACTGCTAGCACACCCCCCGTCACGTTTTAAACGTGCTGATTAGCAGACAGTATGTGGTCACAGTTTGCGGGACAGTATTTGCCAAAATCATTCTCAACAGGCAACTTGGACATAGTTGTGATGTCTTGGCAGAAGAGAGCTTTGACACACGGAGGTGAGCTGGCATGTACATCTTGGCTTCAGTCAGAGTACAGGCTGTGCCTAACCTGCTACTGTACAGACGTAGCCCCTGAGTTACACAGGCAGTGTACCCCATCCCTGCGATGAAGCAGTGGGAAGTCTGAGCACACGCTTCTATCATCCAGAAGAGCCGATGGGCTCAGGACTTCTGGCAGGAAGGTGGAACTGAGAAGAACATAAATACAAACTGTGGCCACATTGTTTGCAAATTCTGCACTAGGTCTCTGTTTCAGCAACAGCAAAAGGTAGTAGAGGGTATGTTGACTGGGACCTTTGCAAAGGGGTGCCAAGTATCTCAGACTCATTTTCTCCTTTTCAGGAAATGAAATACAAAAGGAATAGATTATACACTGATGTAAGATGGCAGGTGCCTTTTAGCTGCCTTCGGTTCATTTTTTAACTTGTGGGGATAGCAATAATTAACTATGATGCTTGTTTGTCAGATTTTATCCAGATAACCTGTTAATTGCATTTAAAATTGTTGTTAGGATAATTGGAACCCAACTGCCCTGAAAATCAGATTTTTGTCAGTTTTGGAGATCACTACTGATTAAGAGGCACACTACAAAAATGTACCACACTATTCTTTGAAGAGGCCAAATATTTCTTCTGTTCTCTCACTGCCCCCTAACATGTGGTGGTTTTCAGCTTCTATTTTCATCTTCTACAAAACAAAAATGAAGATACTCTGGGATTGGAGAAGAACAACTTATAATTATGATCTTTCAAAATACACTAAATACTAAAAAAGCGGATCATTTGGGTCAAACTTTGGAAGAGACTATAATTACTGTTTTTTCACTGTTTTAATGAACTATAAGATAAAGTATGAAATAACAAATGTTAATAAATTCTACCACTGTACACACTGTACACTGAAGACGCCTCTTAACTAATCAAACTCAGTCTGGATAAAATCACTTTAAGATACTCATCTGTCCTACAAAGTTAATAATCATTCAGGCTTAGGAGAGGGAAGAAAAATTCTCATTTCATTCAGGGGATGGCGTTGATGACAGATGTGTTATTGCTAAGAGGAATTTCTTTGTACAGTCTTCACTGAATAGAGCAACTTAGTGCTTTGTTTTGAGTAAGGCTGAAATGCTTTCAAGAAATTACATTCCTCAATTTGTCACATTCCTATGGACTCATTTAAGGCTTTACCAGATCTTGGATTATGAACTCTTTCCAGTATTTATTCAGTACCTCTGAAGCAAGTTTTCATCTTGAGAACTGAGGCCTAAGACAACCAAAGTTAAAAAACTTACAAACAAACAAAAAAACCCTATTACTGCCTCATTAACTCTGCCTAGAAATTAAGACCATCTTCAGTACAATAACAGTTAGACCCTGAAGTGTGACACTAAATTAAATCAATTTGAAAGCTGTGAAACATACCTCACACCATAATAAACAATCAGGCAAGAAGCTGGCCTGTTGTGGTTTCAGTATTAGTCTGAAAAAAACTAATACTGAAATTACTATCAACACTGCAAAAAGATTCAATAATTAAAAGATCTGATGCATCTTAGATAAGAAATAAACCACCAAATTTTCAATATAGTAGGTCAGGACACATTGGATCTAGGTCTGATGCAACTTTTTGGCTATATTTTATCTTGTCCTGACATCCTTCCCACTGAGAGAGACATTATGCAGAATCTTCTAATGCAAACTTTGCCACAGTTATAAGACAAGAGAAGGCTGTTTAGGTAACACACACTCAGTCATTCAATATAGCTTGCCATTTCCACCCCTTCCTCTACAAATTTATATCTAGCCTACAGATAGAGGAGAATTTCTCCTCCTCTTCTTGTTTTTGGCTACTTTAGTTCCTAACATGAGACACTTTCCCCACCTCTCATCCCCCAATAAATTATTTCTGCTTTTTCAGAAGCAGAAAGTGTTAATAACAGTATTTATTTTTAGTTTTCAAAACTAATTTTTTTTTGCTTGTGAACCACCAAAAATATACAGAGATCTAAACAAGTAATTGTGCTATTTTTTAAAAAAATGAAATTATCCCACGTTACTTTTCTTAAATCGTGAAATATAGATATTCATCTCCCAGTAAAAAGCTAAGCTCCTCTATCTTGGGACTAAACTATATATCTATAACATTAATGAACTGCATTTCACAGACATCCCTGCAGTTTTCCTACAGAACACTATGTGGCATTTTGGCAGTCAGTATTGAGGTTGCAACATTGAACTTTATGACTTCTTCACAGCTGTTTGGTAGCAAGTGGGCCAAATAATCAGCCTTTATCATTGCAACCATCATCTCTAAGAAATACTAACAGAACTACAGTTGACTCCATGGGCCCTCACTACACTGGAAGGAAAAGAAATTTGCTCTTAAGTGGTCATATTTCTTGACTATGAGAACATATTCTTTTTAAAGAAAACTGTTTAAGCAACTAAGAAATTTGATTACCATATCTCAAAGGAAAAGAATGCACTGCTAGCAACCAAAAATCAAGAAAGGTGCCCCTAAGTTAGTTAACGTGACATTTTGAATTAGGTTTTTCAGGTAATAAGCCACAGATGAGAATCAGTTCTTTGCATTTTTGTGCAATTCTAAGTAACAGAAAATTCCTTAACTTATAGTTTTATATGTAGCAGTTCAAACTATGCAGTGGAATGTTTACCTTGGGACAGAAATTATTTTTTAAAAAGAGAAATTCACAATTACATGATTGAAACATTATAAACAACATATGCTATAAAGCAGCTTTAAAAACAATCTGTTGAAGTGTGTCATTCTATAATTAGGGTTTTGCCACGGACTTAATAAAAAATAGAATCTCATCAATTACCTTTTGATTAGCAGTTGCTTTTACTTCCTCACAAAGATATACGTGGTATATGCAATGGACACCATGTAAAATATTATTGCCTGTTACCTTTCAAAAAGACCTCATTGTCTTTTGTGTTCAATGCCCTCTGAATAAGTCTAAAGAAGGTTGAGACTTGAAAGAGCTAAAGCATAGAAATAAAATTTTCTCAAGAACTTGAGCGTTCTTGGACAACCTGGATTAAAAGAGCAAGTAGGGGGAAAAAAAGTGTCTGAAAATCTAAGTCTGTGCTTACTAACATGGATGTAGAAAGACGGGGTAAAGATAAGAATCTTTGTACTGAAAATGCATTTGGCAACTTAGTGAGGCAGATATGGAGAGTTCCTAAGTTTATAAAACAGGATTTGTGCAAGCAAATGGTTACAGCTAGATCTTTCCTTTTATACGCAAAAAGGGAGAATTTGGAGGGATGGAGCAGCTCCCACCCATCAACAAACAGGAAGGTAAGTCAAAGACCGGTTCAGATAAAAAACTTTTTTAAAGAAGCACTTCCAAGCCCAGAAAAGGTTAAACTGTATGTTTATCTTATATCAAGTAGTACTAAATAGAAGCTTCATTATCTCATCCACAGTTTTTCAAGGCTCCATGCTAGTATTCTCTTCAAGACTGACCAGTGTATCTATAAGTGGGAGGATGAATATGGGAGGAGAGCTACGCTTTTTATGTATCCTATCTCTAGCTGAAAAATGCCAACCTGAATGACAATGCAATTTATCATTTACAGAAACACTTCACTGTACTAAACAGTTTTATCTACATAGGTTTCTGTTTGTAGTAAGGTTGCATGGAAAGCATCTGTAATAATTTTGCTTAGGCCTGCCATTTTCTATATTCGAGAGGACACTAAACAACTACTCAGTTGTCCAAGACAAGTTTAGAAGTAATTAAGAAGTATCCTTTATAAAGGAAAGAGTTACATGCCCACAAAAGAAAATTAATAATCCCCCAGAAAGGAGTATAAAACTGTTAACTATCATCACTAACACTTAACTCATCAAAATTCAAAATTTTATACTAAGATTTGTTGATGAACTAAGGGAAGACCACACAACCACATAGTACAATAAAGGTATGGAGAAACAAAACTATACACCCCATATTGCAGAGCTGCTACTGGTTCTAATCATGTTCATAAGCCTCAAATCTTCTGTTTATGGGCAAGAGAACAAGTTTCTTGAGATCCAATTTTTAACAAGGAGCTACTGCAATGTTTATTCAGTTTCTGAGGTTTTTGAAGACAGAAGTCGCAAAAAATCAAGAACAACTAAGTTGCGCTCTATGCAAAGCACACATTGAGGAAGAGCTTTCAATAATCCAACACTCTGGATATACAAAACCACCAAACAGTAAACAACTAACTATGCCAACCACCAACAATAGCCATATTGAGGAAAGTACCATACTTTCAGCCCATACCATGGAGGACAAAAAGCCAAATACACAAAAGCCAAATGCTAATCCAACTAGAAGGCAAGGAAGGAGCAGTTAATGAGTAGGTTTTTGAAGTATGAGTAGCTACTTCTACTGTAATAATAATGATGCTACAAAGCAAAGTTATATTACTAAAATATTAGAGGATTTTTGTTTGTTTCCTAGTACTATATGGAGAAAAAAATGTGACCTATAAACCAGGTACTTTTTTTTTAAAAAAGTGAGGTCAGTACTTGAAAGGCAACACATAAATTTCAAAACGTACAAAAAATTAAACATGGAAAAGTACCAGTGGTGTAGAAAGAAATGGAACATACACGGGTAAGGCTGCTTATATTATCTCAATTTTTCCTTGTGACCTTTTAAACAAACTACAGAACTAAGAATGGCATTTTCCATCTACTGATACATAACAGCAAATGCACTGCTTGCAGAAACAGTGCATACTTTCTCATAATCTCCAAATTAGAAAGAGAGGAGGTTAAGCAATACACGTTTAAATACACATTTAAATATAAATAAAGTATTTCAAGTCTTACGTTGTCTTAAAATGAAGCAAAACTTACAAAGCAAGAAAACACATACCTGATATGCCCTGAGACTCTGCCTGTAGATCACAATACCACAGTCTGTTCACTGGATCACACCCTTCTCGGATAGACAGCAAGACGTATCGCCCATCGTCCGATACCTGTAAGAAGTTACAGAAAAATCAAACACAATTCATCCTCTGCAAAGAAAAATGCAACTGGAAAAGTCAGTACCTAAAGCCCTAGCAAAAAATATACTGATGCTACAGTTAGTTGAGTGAACAGATGTGTATGGAATATGAGAACTCATCAAGAACCCACACTCATTCCTTACATCAACAAATAACAAATACAGTCTGCTGACATTTCAGGAGATCAAACTGAACAGCATTACCTGTTTATTCCCACCATAGAATAAAAGAGAGTTTATGATTATTAAAAGTATTCCAGCTAAAAAGGTGTCTAAATGAGTCAGGATGGATATCTGCTCTACCGTGGACCTCCATGGGCTGCAGGAAGACAACCTGCCTCACCATGGTCTTCTCCATGGGCTGCAAGGGGAATCTCTGCTCTGGTGCCTGGAGCACCTCCTCTCCCTCCTCCTTCACTGACCTTGGTGTCTGCAGGGCTGTTTCTCTCACATATTCTCACTCTTCTCTCACAGCTGTTGTGCAATGTATTTTGCCCTTTCTTAACTGTGTTATCACAAAGGCGCTACCAGCATCACTGACAGGTTCAGCTTTGGGTAGCAGCGGGTCTGTCTGGGAGCGGGCTGGCATTGGCTCTGTCTGACATGGGGGCAGCCCATGCCTCTTCTCACATAAGCCACCCCTGCAGCCCCTCCAGGACCAAAACCCTGTCACATAAACCCAATACAACTACTAATGTACAGCACTAACCTGACATTTCAGTAACTAGAAGAAAAAACCTCACCAAAAACACAAACCACATTAAAAACATCTCACAGTCAATGATTTCAACATGGAGAAGTTCAACTGAATCCACTATGTTGAATATAAAGTGCTGTTTAGTCCTGTGATTGACTAGATTGCAATTGTCCTACTGAAAACAGTACTCAAAAAGAACCCTTCTACATCAATTAAACCATAGCTTTATATAGCTCAGTAAAAACTTCTCAAAAGACTATGAGGCAGCCACATTTGGTGATGTAGGTGTCCAGTTTCTCTCTAGTCAGCATTCAAATTCAATGTTAAATTATGCAGGAGTATTTGCTAACTTAGCCATCTTTGTAAAGACACAACAGAGCAACCTGTGGCTTTTGTCCAAAATCGTAAAGAGTTTCTCACGAAGATGAGGTCAAAACTTCTGAACTTTAACTTCCAAGCTCCTTCATCAAGGTATCAGTTCCATGCAAAAGGAAATTCACCTCCTCTCCCCCAATTCCTATGGAAATAAATGGACCCCAGCAGTGACACAAGAAGGACCACCAACACGTATCTCATTGAAAATCAGTAATTTGTGATATACATATTAATTAGGTATTTTAAGAGATGCAGAGATGTACCAAGACTGCATTTGCTCATCAATCAAAGGAAAAACTGTGTCGCTGAAACTGCTAATACTTCAGTGAAAGATGCATTTATCTCAGTCAAGTCTTTATTTTGAACCCTGTGTAAGCACTCCTTTTTTACTGTGTAACCTGTCAGCTAAACTGAACCTGTAGAATAGGGTTTGTCACTGACTTCTGAAAATGGGCCCTCAGTGCATCCTACAGGTCTACATAAACTGTGTGCTGCCTCCTCTACATGAGGAGGTCTCCTCACTATGCCTTCTCTCTCTAGCTATCCCAACATGGTCAGCGTTTCAGCCTGTGAATATCCTAGATATGTCGAAACCCAGGGTCATCAAAAGACACTAGATTCACACTCTTGGTGAATTAAGGCCTGTCAGATCATTTTGCTGACGCATGCACACCCCTACACAGGCGCTCACAGTACTATGTACAGAGCAGTAGAGTTTAATCAGAACAAGACATGTTGTTTGAATGGGAAAACCAAACTTTAGTTGCTCAGAATGCAGGACAGTGAAAACCAAGCCAGCATTTGGCATACAGCAAACATGCTTGCTCTGCATATGTATTGGGTTTGTGTGGCAAGGTTTTGGTAGCAGGGAGGCTATAGGGGTGGCTTCTGTGAGAATCTGCTAGATGTTTCCCCGATGTCCAACAGAGCCAATGCCAGCTGGCTCCACGACAGACCTGCCACTGGAAAAGGCTAAGCCCATCAGGGACAGTGGTAGTGCCTCTGGGATAACATATTTAAGAAGAGGAAAAAGTCCCTGCGCAACACTAGCAGTAGTCAGAAGAGAGCAGTGAGAATATATGAGAGGAACCCTGCAGACACCCAGGTCAGTGAAGAAGGAGGGAGAGGAGATGCTCCAGGCACTGGAGCAGAGATTCCCCTGCAGCCTGTAGTGAAGACCATGGTGAGGCAGGCTGTCTACCTGAAGCCCATGGAGGTCAATGGTGGAGCAGATATCCACCTGCAGCCCATAGATGACCCCACACCGGAGCACATGGATGCCTGAAGGAGGCTGTGACCTCATGGGAAGCCTGTGCTGGAGCAGGGCTCCTGGCAGGACCTGTGGACCCATAGAGGGGAGCCATGCTGAAGCATGTTTGCTGGCAGGGCTTGTGACCTCATGGGGGACCCACGCTGGAGCAGTCTGTTCCTGAAGGACTGCACCCCAAGGAAGGGACCCATGCTGGAGCAGTTCATGAAGAACTGCAGACCATGTGAAGGACTCACACTGAACAAGTTCATGGAGAACTGTCTCCTGTGGAAATGACCCCACGCTGGTGCAGAGGAAGAGTATGAGGAGTCCTCCCATTGAGGACGAAGGAGCGGCAGAGACAATGCGTGATGAACTGACCACAACCCCCATTCCCCACCCCTCTGTGCCGCTCAGGGGGAGGAGGTAGAGAAACAGGGAGTGAAGTTAAGCTGAGGAAGAAGGTGTTTTAAGATTTAGTTTTTATTTTCTCATTATACTACTATGACTTGATTGGTAATAAATTAAACTAATTTCCCCAAGTCAAGACTGTTTTGCCCATGACAGTAATTGCTGACTGATCTCCCTGTCCTTTCCTCGACCCATGAGCCTTTTGTTAATTTTCTCTGTCCAGCTGAGGAGGGAAGTGATAGAGCAGCTTTGGTGGGCACCTGGTGTCCAGCCAAGGTCAACCCATAACAGCATAGCAGCTCTGTCAATCTATTTTTTAAAAGCAAAAGAAGAATACTCATGTATTTAATACTGTTATTCACAGTATTACATACAACAGAAAAAAAATTAACCAAGTGGTAGAAGTTAGCTTTGGATTTCTGGCTGCCTTATTCCAATGAGCTTCCAAAGGGAGCTGCTAAAAGCCCATCTCAGAGGTGGAAAAAGGCTGGTAGCTTAGTCCATATGAATGACAGTCACTTACGTCACAGCAGATCTTCCCTCAAGTGCTCAAGTGATGGTATTAATAAGGTGTGTTTTCTGTCAAAAAGCAGTATGAAATTCCTTAGAAACTATCCAAGCTGGTAATTCTAAGGATACTTCTGCTTCTTGTGGCAAACTAAATGATGCTGACAGGGTTTTAATTTTCGCCATTTTCATTAGGTTTACACACACAAAATTCTAATGCTGCTGTTAAATGAACATTATAAGCTACAACCACATTATAAATTTTCCAATGAAGCCTCTTGGTTTGCCTTTGCACAGGCATGTATACACAGGATAAAATTTCCAAAATGGTCTCTACTGGTACATAAAGTCATCAATGAATCCTTCTTTCTGCTTAGACTTAGCAAACATACTTTCTTTCCTGGCAAAGCTTTTAAAAGTACAAGACCATCAAGGAAAGTCAGGAAGTACCAGGAAGTCGTCAACTTAAAGTTTCCCTCTCCTGACTGAGCTGTTTTGAGCGTATTCCAAAATTACCAGGATTAAATGTTCTATTAACAGCTGATACAGAAGTCTGTTCCCTGTCTACATTTTCATATGACAAAATCTAAGGGAAATTTAAACCTCTAGTGACAAAATATGAATCTGAGTCCTGGAAACTTTCCATTTGGCCCTAAACACATCTTAAAAATTATTCTTTTTTGTATATTGTAATTACTTTTTAGATTTATTTTTGTTAATATTCACAACATTAGTTGTGCAAAATATCTGTAGAATTAGTTACACAAAATAAATTTCTGAGGAATTGCCTGCCAACTAAACTGCTATTCAAACAGATTTCATCGTTTTGAAGACACAAGAAGGGAACTAAGCAGAATACAGAGACAAATCTCAGTACATGAAAGCTAACCAAAAAAAACCCCCAACAACCAAACACCTCTCAAAAAAACCAAAAAAACCCCAAACCCAAAACAAGTGATTCCAAGTTGTACTTTCTTTACAAGCATTTTGTCAACAAGTAATTATACCACTAAAAAAAGTCCATACAGCTGAGAGCTCACAAGGCAAACAGAAAACAACATCTAAGATTCCTACTGAACCCAAAAAAGCCCCCATTATATGAAACACCTAAGACAGGTTTAACAGGGCAGCCTGCAAAATTGAGACATTTTGCCTCCTCCTGCAAAGATGGGAGTATATCCAGAAATGGAAACAAAGATTAGGTGGTCTTTTTTAAAAGAAGCATCTTCAGTGTTTTTAGACAAACATTAGCTGCAGGTGTCAGTTTTAATTAAACTAGTGACTGCAATATGCTCCTTAAACAACTGTTCACACTTGTAAAAGCACCAAGTTTCCTTCTCTTCCTCACCAACTCTTAAAACATGTTAAACAACTGCAAGTGGTATATACAAATATAAATTTCAGTTAAACTGATGGGCATGACACAAAAAATTCTTTCAGTCATAGCACCCACACAAATTTGTTCTTTGATGCTGTGAGTTAAAGGTTAACATAAGACCGCTTGCTTTACCCAAGAAAAAAAACTTATTTGCAAATTTCTGATGTTGCAAGGGCAATTCAGAACCTCTGATGACAGCACATCTGAGTACACCTAATGAGTTTTTCCTTCCACATTCCCAGCTGGACTACTGAAGAGTTGATAGCAGCTTATGTTTAATTTGAACCAGGAATTCCCAAAGCATATTGCTGGTGGGATGCCAATTAGGTCTGTCTCTATCAGTAAAACTATTCTTACATCAGTGAGTTCTATAACCCAAAGGAATTTGACAGAAACAGGATGAGACACTGTTGACTGCAGCACATTAAAACGTTTAGTATTATACTGCAGATTTAGCCATCCACATTGCAAAGTTACAGTTTGATGAGCAAATATTGGCAGCAGTACCAGCTTATGAGGTCTCCACCTCTAGCTTTTCCTACTGTATGGATACAAGCAACCATAGCAGGTTCATTCCCCCTGTCATGCCAATACAAGCATTCACCATTTGTGTGCTAAAACAGACTGGGAAGCTGATCCAGTTGAAAAAAAAAATAAAGCATGTTAACAAAAAAAAAAATTAGAAGATAGTAATAATCCAGAAAAAGAAAAACCAAACCCAAATAAGAACCTGGGGTGGGGGTGGGCCAGAAGGGGAGGAGGAAGAAGAAAACAATTAAAAAGTCCCTCTGTTAAATGAGTATATTTCAGTTCACTGTGCAGTTGCACTAATGGCTGCGCTTTCACACTGCACCAAGCAGCTGGAAGTGTGGATAATAGGGGCAGTGATTGCTGAAGGCGGCTCAGATGGCAGTGCTCACGAATGTGCAATCACGGCTTGAATGCCACCGACTCTTCTATATCATAAACACACAAGAGTCAGAGTTTCAGAATGGCAAAAGGAAATAGGATTTCCCAACTATCATTTGGGTTATTCTTACGCTGCTACATCATCTTCATGAGCTGAACTGCAATCCTTGCTCTTGGCCCACAAACTTACAAACTGAAATTTCATACCAGCAATTCACTCAAATCTCAGAATGCATTCATGGTTCAGCATAAGGGGGACTGCTGTAATGTCAGAACTGACAGCTTGGATCAGAAGCAAATTCTCCTGGTTTCTCACATCCAAGCTGAAAAGGAAACACATCAAGAATTTCTGAGAGAGATCTGGATTGCTAGTCAGGACACATTTCTCTCATTAAAATAATTTCTATCATTTCCAACAACATGCACTGGTAAAAGGTAAGGTGGCTATAAAGCAACTGAACATCTTAAAATGATATTTAGGTCCTGTCAAAATAGGACAAAAGAAATCCTCTAGCCTTTCATATGGAGCTTTTAAAAGCCTTCAGCAGAGCAATGATTTTATTGGTGTAACACAGCACTAACCCCTAACTCAGCACTAGTAAAGGAAGCATTACTTCAAAGAGCTGATGTTGGTGTGTAGTGTGTAGTTTCACTGCCGCCATTCAGTCACTTGGCAATTTTGAATTTATTAGATCTGTTATTTCTGAACTATTTGCTGTGACCATCTTTATACCATACAAACATGCAGTAGTAGTATTACAATAGCTGTGCTCACAAGTACTAATCTGTTTAGTCTGTCAAGGATCAAACCCTTTGAAGTAAAATCTTTAGAGAGAGGCTTTGGTTTATAGTGGAGTATTTTTGGATTTTACTAGCAATTTTGTTTCAATGTTACCTGTTCTCTCCATTTTGATGAAAAGTAACCACTCCTTAGAAAACCATTAGGAGATGAAGTGGTTTACTGTAACTTCAATACATCAATGAATATCAAAAGAAGAAAAATTATTTAAAGCCTAACTAGTAAAAGGAGTTTTCCAACTACTTTAATTTTTTCTTTCATTACAAAATATAGTTAATTGATCATACAAGCCATACAAGAAACCGCAGAGGGTTATATGTTCCACATTTATAACAGCAGTAACCACCTATAAGGATGCACAGCAAAAGTGAAATTAAATATTTTGTCTACTAGCAGCACATTTCAGACCAAGAATTCATACATAATTAAACAAAAAAAAAAAAAGAATGAACAGGAGAAGGCTGTCGGGTTTTCAGACTTCCTGGCTTTATGTATTACTCCTCAACTAAAATGTCAATAGGAGAGACATTAAAGTGCTTTGCTTCCAAAGCAAAGTGCATGACAGCAACCCCAGTGAATATTAATGCTAGTTCTTTGAATACTACCTGGGTAGTCATCTGGCAAGATTCAGGATGAACTCTCTATTTTTAGTTCACAAACGGGCCCTTTGAGTGCATCGCTTATAGTAAGGTAACTATATATACACATTATTTGTTCTTAAGCTAACCAATTAAAAGTTTTACCACCTTTGCCCTTTTTATTATCAAGATGGAAAAAACCTAATCACTGTAGAATTTGTTTCTGCATCACAAGATACTAATAAATAAGTAAAATTCAGGTTTTAGATTATATGCCTGAGTTGAGGAAAAGATAAACTGGCTTCTCCTTTAGCTCCAGACATGAACAGTATCATAACTTACAACCTGGTCTGCATCTACAATGAGTTTACAAACTACTGCTCTTCATACACTAGTGTCCTTTGCAAATGGTACACAGCAACTGTCATTTCTATCTAATGCACCTCCAATGAAACAGAGCAAATGAATCACATTAAAAAAAATACCAAACCTTACACAAAATCAGACCAAATCAAAGCTTTCAAAACAGAGCCAAATGGTCAAATTAGTAACTGGACTCTGTGTACCCAGACATGGGAAGATCAAGCCATCCAAGATGAGTGGCAATAAAGATGCAACCATGTGATGCATGGCATTAAGCAACTAGGAATTAAAAACTCATAGTATCGATAAGCTGCATTTTTAAAATTCCTACAATTTTCACTGTATGTTATGTATATAACAGTTTAAAACTACCCAGAGTGACTGACTAGAATTTAATATTAATTTAGGAATGTACCCAGCCACCACCATAAAACAGCCTGATGACAGCAGTTATTTCCTAAACTTTAGGTACATGCTGCACAAAGATTTTTGCATAACACCACTGAACCTGACCATGATTTGACCAAGAAGAATCTACACGGAAGAGACATTTCAGGCTGATGCAGCAATTACCTGCCTTGCGTTATGGATCAATATTTCAAAGCTTTGCATCTGATGAGTGAAGTAACTATACTGAACATAAAAAACCAACCCCCAAAACATTTGGTCAGTAAAAGATGAGAGCAGTTATGATGTCTGAACAGCCTCAAGTCATAATGTCATAGATGTGTACATGCTCCCACACCGCAAAGTTCTGCTTGCACAACAACAAAGTCAGGAACCCCCACTGTAATCTCCCAGCCTTTCAAATTCTGCTTTTATTAACTCACTATTAGAAGAAGCAAGGTGTTCCTTTACTAGAACAGGAAACAGTTTTTCACAAGGTAAAATGATCTTGAAAGTGTGGGGTGGTTTTTTTTGGGCAGGGGGGATGTTTGTAATGAAAGGAACATAAAGCTATGTTCTGACATTACCTTTGCAGTGGTGCTAGAAAGTCACTGAAGATTGCACATAGCTCCCCTCACATATTATATTCCAGCAGTCTTCTGAGATGATGAGGACTGGGGAAGAACTCCCTTTCACTAAGCAACCTCTTGGGACTGTCTGCACAATCCAAGACCTGTGAGGCTGGTACTCTAACACTGCAAATGCTTTGTTTTCTGTTTGCATCATACTGGTTTAATCAACTAGACTTCGAAGACCTAACGAAGGTTGATCACAGGAATGCATAATTTCAGGATCAGGCCCAACAGAAACCACTTACTACATTCTGAGGAGCAGGCCTGACATACATATCCCTATGCAGGACTGATTATACGTAAACAACATGCTGTTGTGCTCTCTGCATCCATTCCCCAGGTTAGAAAAATTGCTTGGAGGATTAATTCAATTTCCTTATTCCAGGCAGGCTGTTATTCTTTGATTTCACATAGTAGTCTTCTGAGGTGACAGACAACCATCACACATGATTTTTCCTGTGACTTTCAGCTTGCTTTTGAGCGCAATGAAAGCACCAAAGCATCGGGAACTTGGCTATGTAAGAGATTACCATCTACCATAGCCCCATGTGCAGCCAGAAAGATTGCCTGCCTTCTTCTTAATGGTAAAATTCTCCAGACCTATTGCCAGGGCTGAAAAAAGATACTCAGAGTAGGCTTCTATTCCAGATTCAGCCTTGACAGAGTAAGACTTTAGAAAAATTCCCACAGTCCTGTTTAGTCTAGCAGTGAGTCTCACTTGAGCAAACTGACAATGTTTTCAGACCTTTCCCTTCATGCTGCTCAATTTCCTCTGTGGATGCTGCACTTCCCCATTCCTGCAGTGAAAACACACCACAGCCAGCAAACATCTGGCACAGCTTACTGCTCTGCGCTCTGAATTTCATTTGCAAGATCACCTCCCTGGTTGAGAACTACTGATGCTAACTGACAGCTCTAAACATATTAAAAAAAATTGACTGTGCATGGTGTTTGCTAGACAACAGGAAAAACTGAAAACTGTACTTGTTTTACTGCTGGCAGAATTGGGATGGGAGGGTTCCCCTCACCCCCTCCTCTCTCCCGTTTACTTTCCTGCCAGTACCTTAGGGACTTTCTACCAACACCAACTGTGAAAGGCTCTTACATAACTTATTGTTTAACTTTGAGAATAACAGTCTGGCTGTGAAATAGAGATATGCTCTATGAGTCTGGAGAGGAGGCAAGAACATGCCACTTAAGCAGAGAAGCATAGGAAGCTCCTGTTTTCTGAGAGTAGCTATGACATTGCCAAGGTTTGAAAAATGTTCATACCAGACTGCCCTCTACTGGGATGTTACTCAAACTCCATCCCTGCTCTTCCCACCTCCCCCACAATCCTAGAATCTGTACCAGAAATACATATGCTTTTTCTAGACTAATGAAAAGATTTTATATCCTCTTTTTCAAAACTTATGTATCTGACTAAAAATAAACAGATTTTTTTTTCTCACAAGCAATCCATTCAAGTGAGGAGCTGGAAATGCATCTATATTTTTATGCCAACACCATTTTCAGCACCACAGATTTTGTTTAAATGAAGCATATTTGGGGTTGGTGTTGAATGTGGAATGAGGAAAAAAAATGAAGCTATTTTCTTGCATGTTGTCTTGTAAATGTATTAAGCTGACAAATTTTTACACAACCCTCTTTTTGCCTAACCAGTGACCTAGTTTCTCCTCTCCAATGAAAATACACACCACACTGACTCCCTACAGTGCACCTGAGATTACTAACTTTTTTTAAGGTATCATGGCAACATTACTGCAGCCTCTGAAGGATCGCCTTGTCAGGTGCTTTTCGCTTGCAAGTTATTTCTCTCCCTCAACCCAATGGTTGAGACACCTGCAAATTCCACTCTAAACCTGAGCGTGGAAGTTCCATGTTCTGCCCTCCCTGAAGGAAAGGTTTGATAGTTGAAACTAGACAACCCACACCACAACCCGACTGTCTTTGCTTGAACTTTCATTAAACATTAGAGAACCCAAACATCTCTACCTATTTGGCCCAGAAAGGCTCTGTAAAATAAAAACATTTGTTTATTAATCTGACAGGAATACATGACAGCAGACTTTCGTAAAATGTTGAACTGTGCAAAGCTGTATTTTAAAATCTGTGGCAGCATATTAGCACCAAGTAAGAATATTCAGGACAGTGCCAATAAGCCACAATTTTATTTTTACTGAAGATATTTTAATTTTTCCCCCATTACTTTGTGGTCTTCCATTTTCTCAAGCACATACATCAAAAAAAATTGACTAGAAAACTTGTTTGAATGGCCTGAAAAGAAGATTTTTGACCTACTGCACAAGGATGAAACCACATTTTGCAATTGCATTGTTTTGTTTTTTAATTGCAGAATATGTTTTCTCCTGACCATTAAAGACCATTTTTCATTAGTATCAGGATGACAGAGCCACATTTTACAGCTGGAGCCTACAGCACAACCCCAGCATATCAGCTGTTTTAAAGTACTTTCACTTAGATAAGCTCATGGTTATTTACCATGGTGGATCTCTTTACCACTTTATCTACCATGCTTTACTACTCCTCCTTAAAGTATCAACATCTCTGGAAGATTATGCCTCCTAGAGGTCAAGAAAACAGTCATTAGCAACCACATAGATTTATTAAACAGAAACCCACATTAGTGAGGTATTTCTCTATTTACTATCCTACTCACTTTCCCAATACTTATGGGTCTGTTTCAATTCCAGTGGCTTCAGAACTGGTAGCTGTGCTACACTCTATTATTTCCTATTCTACAGCAGGAGTTAGTACTACCAGTCCCTTCTTCCCACCCCAAAGACCTTTTGATCATTTAATATAAGGGCTATACATTCTCATTAATCACAAGAATTACCTGAGACATTTGGTATCAGAAGAAAGACACTTTTGCACATTTAAGGATGCCGCAAGCTGTTCTTTCACAAGAGAAGAGCCAGGAGACGCAGTATGTATAGCATACATACTATATACATAGTATATAGTATGTATAATATATATATATACATACAGTATAGCAAATATATATATATATATATATATATACATACAGTATAGCAAACTCTTTGCTACTGACTACAAGCACTCTGCTATGAATTCTCTTCCATGGTCCTCCTCATATTCTGTTCTGTACTTGTGATCCTGAAATGTTCCAGCCCTGCTGCTTCAACTTAGATAAGGAAAGGCTCTGTTAGTATGCTATTATCTCAAAGAAGGCTTTGCTACCTGTGAGACCAATGTACCTCTACACCTAATACAGAAGATATTATTTCCATGGCATTCAATACCACCTGAGACTGCAAACTTTCACTACCCTAAAAAGCTGTAGAGTCTGATGAATCAGACTGCAACATCCCTCCCCCACGGAAAATGAATTTGCCTTCACAACATGTGTAGTTTAGCTCACGACACTGCAAAGCAATAATAATAATATGCATCACTCTTGAATCAGTGGATACATCACTACAAGACATCTGTCACCAACAGAAAGCTCATTTATTTACGGAACTGGGGAAAAATAAGGATAATGATTTCCAAATTCCATTTTACTGCCAGTTAAATTCAACAGAACTGACTAGTTTTTGAACAGTAAAAAAGAGTTCTAAAGCCCATTTGCAAGTTTACACTGATATTCAGGTCAGTTGTTAAAGGTATGTTTCATGAACAGATGAGATTATGTAAAAAAAGGTTCAGTTTATTCACAGAACCTACACATAAGTCTGATTTGTATAGAGAAAGCTCAGTGTGGTCACCTTGCGGAGAGCCCTTCACATTCTCACTCGCTGTCTCATTTTGAATCCCACTGTTCAAATTCTTTGAAAGAACCCTTCTTTTCTGGCAGCCCATAGAAAAGAAACCCCCAACATTTTCATGGGTTGATGTGTTGAAAAGTGAGCATATTGATGATCAAATTTTTAAAAAGAGGTACTCTAAGGGAAAAGTAGTTCTAGGAACTGAATACCCCAAATCAGGGTAAAAACACTTCATATTTATCAGAAGTGTCAGTTCAAAAGAGATCCTTTATAGAAACAAAATGTATTGATTAAACATAGTAGCTAGGAGAGTACGAAGAATTGCAAGAGGTTTTTATCCACTGGAAAAGTGGCAGTTCCCTGATGAACAGAACATTCCAACAGCACTTACAACAGCACACTGAATCAAGCACCGTTAAGTCTAGTATGAAGAATAAAACATGTTAATTGCCAAACTTAGGGTCTTTTGAATCATTCATGTAAAGAAGAACAGAGCATGGTTACCTATCATTTTGGTTCACTGGGACTTTGCACAATATAGTAGTAGTTCAGCAAAATAAGCTTAAGAAATTAATTCCAGCAGCCACTTGCTCCATTCTCCAGTAACCCAGTCCACACGTATTTCATTTTCAGAAAAGACATCACAAAAACAAATATAAACAACATAAATACATGGCAGGGAATATCCCGACATGCTGATTATTGGAATAAGTTTTTTGCGAAGGAAGTGAGGACTGGGGCCTTCTGATCCTGATTCTGGGGCCACTGACTAAGAAGAAACAAGAACAGTGACACATTGTCCATCAAGCGATCCTCCTCTGTCCTGGAAAGTGCACCCGGCAGAACGTTCTCAATGAAGAAAAAGGGTATGTGATTGTGTCATTACAGGCTTGAGGACTGATATAAAGCAAACTAGACAGTCTTATTTTCAGCAATTCTTAATCAATGATTCTTACTTCAATGGTCAATGCTGCAACCCTAATAAAAAGCTTTCTTTTAACAAAATGCTTTCCACTTTATACCTACTACCTCTTCTTAGAATCTGAAAAACTGAAGATAATGATGACAAACTTCAGGATGTTTATCATACCTCAGCTCCGCCCATCCATTTTGGTTCATCAGGAAATTCAGCACAGAGGATATCTTCTGACTGGTTTGTTCCTAAGACATGATAATGCAGCTTTTGGTGCAGATTAGTGGAGGTCTCAGTGCCTAGTGAATTGTAGATATTTAAACCAATTAGTTCTCAAAGAAATCCAACAACAACCAAATAACGCTCTCATATGCAAAGGGATACAGAAGTTTCTAAAAGAGAAGAGTAATTCAGTAGAGAGAACTATGAATGGTTCCAATCTACAACCATTCCCCTCCAAACACCTGCCTCCAAAATGAAAATTTCAAACCACGCTGCAAACCTGTTCAGTAGCCCTTTCCTTTTATTGCTGATAATACATCCTTCAAACATGAAGATTTATCATTTCAAGCTTTGCCTTCTAGAGATACTAAGCAAGCAAAGAAAAACATTCCCGCCATTCTCTAATGATGTTTTTGCTCCCATTTCACCCCATGCAACCAAGGGGAGATTTATTGTTAATTAACATTACTAGAAACCTTCATACTTGCATCTGCTGAAAATAAAAATAGAAGTATTTCAAAGCACTGCATAAGGTGCTACTTTTTTTAATATTTTGTTCTTGCCACATGTTCCAATACTTCAGCTTCTGAACTACAAACATGTTTAAAAGTAAAAAACACAAGGTGGGTATCTAATTTGTGAGTTTGGCAAAATGACATGCTGCAAAAGCAAATACAGAAGCAAAATTCAGGCTTTCTCCAAGCTTTAGCAAAGAGCACAGCTCCAGAAGAAACTTTTCATTAGCTCTGCCTTATAATAAGAGCTGCTAAATTCCTTCCCTATTGACGCTCCTCTGCAATTTATTCAACTTTGTGTGCTGCTCCTTGAGTCTTGCTAGCATAAACATTTTGTGTTGCTGTGCTGTGCACCACAGATGAATTAATCTGGCCGAATAACAAAAACCTTATGCCCCAGGCTGCTATTCATCAGGTCAACCTCCCAAGCCAGTTCACCTATGCCCACACAAATGCGTTAAGGGGAAGAGATCTAAGTAAGCTGTCACCAGACGTCAAATTCCAGCCAGCAAAACACTGTATGAAAGTTAAGTAAATCACTGCAGAGAAAAAGAAAAGGAGCAGCAGACTTCTAAGAGAAAGACAGGGACAGGCAGACAAGAGGATACTCTCACTGAGTACAGGCTTTGGTCATATAAGACATAAGCTGATATCTACTTGCATAAGCTAGTGTAGCTAGTTATTTCAGTATAAACTAGGAAAGCTAGTTATTTTTTGCACCAGTTTACTGAAAAGGTCATTTTACTTCCCCTATAGCATGCAATTAGCACAGCCATACTTACCATCACTTTTCCCATCTTGTTTTGGATAGCAGTTATAGAACATGCCTTTTCCATCATGGGTCCATGCCATGCAACTGAATTTAACTCTCTCCAGTGTATCTGGAAGATCCTCAGGACCTTCTACTTTCATAAACTTGATAGTAACCCAATCAGAGCCGCTAGAACTCAGGCCATATGCAAAGTATTCACCATCTTCACTGAATGCATAACCTAGGAAATTGGAACCAAACAAGATTAAGTAAGAACCAGCACAAGTAATCAGTGTTTTCAAAAAACTGTTTATTTTGCCACACAGCTTTTTATTATTTACTACACGCTAACCAAATCCTAACAAGAGAGAGGTGAAACTGGGAAAGTAGTTAAAAGAACTGTGTTCACTGAACACTGAGAGAAGAGGGTTTATTTTCTAGAAGACAGTGCAAGCAACTATCTGCTGTCATTTGGGATTCACAGCACTTTTCCAGTCTCTGTGGACTTCTCAAGTAGTTCACAGATCTGAGTTTAGACATGCATACTCAGTATGTTCAGTAACATTGCTAATGCTCAACATCTGAATTATGATTTGAGTAATAATTTGTCTGTTTCCCTGAGTTTGGGGGGGAAGAGGTGAAGACTGAAAATGCACACACAGGTAGAGAACTTAAAGTGAGATTTTAAGAGAGAGACAGTGCCAAAGAAGTCAACAGTAATAAAGATACAAGCAATGCATCCTGAAGTAAAGCAAATAGCACTTCAATATAGGAGTCAATGGAAACCAGACCCTGCAAAGCCATGAAAACTGAAGTAACTGGAAAAATTTGCCACTAGCACGCAAATGGATTAATCACCAGTATTTTCAGCTAAGACCTCTGATATATAAGTCACTCTGTCCAAATTGTGAGGAAAACATGATTCTCAAGAAAACTTCACTCTTGCAGATCAACTCAAGCGAAGAGATTGAATTATCATAGGCTTGTACAGACCTGAAAGTAACTACTGAAAAACACCACACAAAAAAGTTACATTTCATAGAAATCATCGGTTTGAGAGACACCACTGTGCCACCCTAACATATTCTCCCTCATAAGAACGTAAGAGTGGCCATTCTGATTCAGAACAAGATTCCACCTACCTGTCCTCAGGAGTCGTCACAAGGAGATGCCTACAAGAGCGAGAACAATGCAAGCACATGTAATATTTCCCTCAAATATTCTTACAACCTCTGACCATTTTTAGCTTAGATTTCTTTTCCATTAAGTAGTTGGTTAATAATCCTGAATGGTTCCCTCCTCCTTGACCATCTCCAGCTTCCCTTAAAACCCCACAGTAAGTTTTTTGCACCACCAACATCCATTGGCAAGGGGTTCTACAAATCTACTTCTGGTATGAACCTCACCTTCTTTTGTTTGCTTTGGACTCAATTTTCACTGCCTTCATTTGACATCCCCTCATTCTTGTAATAGAAAAAATGTCGACTAACCAACCCCTATTCACTCTCTGCATGCCACAAATGATTCTGTAGACCTCTATTATATCCCTGCTAAATTGTCCCTTTTCCAAGCTGATTGATCCGGGCCCACTCAGTTGTTCCTGACCTTTGCTCCATACCCTTGAGTGTTCCGACAACCCTCCTCTGAACTGTATTTCAGAGCCCCCTTTGACCTGAGGTGGCAGGAACTATATTTAATATTCAATGCTACTGCATAAACTCCTGGGTTGCTAATGTAATGGTGTTTTTGGTTTTGTTCTTTATTTCCTTCTTAATAATTTCTGACATTTGATGTGCTGGTTTGGCTGCTACCAAGAACCAGACCAACATTTTCACAGAACTATCTATTATAGCCTAAGAACTGTTCCCAAGTGGTCATGGTCAGCTCAGAGCCCATTCCATCCATTCCTCTACAAATGAGGTTAGGATTGTTTGTCCCCTGTGCATCACTTATCTGCACAAAGACTTTTACCTGTCAATTTATTGCTCACTCGCTATTGCTAAGGTCTTCCTGCAGCTCTTCACAGCCATTCTTGAGCCTTTACCTGGAATAACCTGCATTGTCGCCAAACTCTGCAACCTTACTGCTCACTCCTTTTTCTAATATATATGAACATACTGAACAGTGCAAGTTCTAGCATAATCCCCAACAGAACTCTACTGGTGACTTCCACTTCAACAGCCAATCAGTTATTCCTTTGCATCAATTATTTACCAACACCAGGAGTTTCCCCTCTTGTTCCATGGAAAGCACATTTGAAAAGAGATTTTGTTGTAAGCTTTTTAGAAACACAAAGATTATATGAACCCAATTCCTCATATCCACAGTTTAAGGCAGGACTTCTCACTAAAAAAAGCCGTATTGACTCTTTTCAACTAGGTCACACTTAAAGAAGCATCCACTAATTCTGTCCTCTGTTTTTATTAACTGGCCTTGAACAGGCTGAAAGGACTTCTAGGTCCAAAGGTCTTGCTTCTACAATAAGCCAATAGGGAACGAGAAAATGACAGCTAACACAAGTTAAAGCCCTAGTGAACGCACGTCATTTTGTGATTCTCATAAAAGTTAATGCTACATTCCTTCACAGTCTCTTACTTCAACTTGCTGGCTTGTGTTAAAGATACAAAATACAATTTTAGGAGAATTAGTCACTGTAAATACATAAACATTTTTTTCCTTGCTATGGACAGCCTCGAGATCTGCTCATACTTCAGTGGAAACCTGTTACAGAGTTGCAAAAAAGAGACTGAGAAACTGAACCAAGTTAACTGTGAATACAATGTGGATTTAGAAGTATTCTTCTGAAACACTATACAAATCCACACATGGCTATTGTGAGTACTTTGATTAAAACAAGCCACTCTAGCCATGCTTATATAGGTGAAGAGCTGGAAACCAGCTGCAACTTCTGCTGAAGACCCAGACTTATTCAGCATGAACTAACCTCGTAAAGCCACAGTGCCATCATCAGAAAGCTTATTTGGATCGAGAAAAACTTTGGCATCAGCATCCAAGGAGTCCTGTACATATAAAACTCGCTGGTTCTGCAGTCCTGTATTGTAGAAGTGAAAATACCTAAAAGAACACACGAGGGAAAAATAAGTAGGAAGAACTCAGATTTTCAATTAGGCAAGCAACAAAAACTTGTATGAGATTGTCATGAAATGAATAAAAGACAGATAAGTATATAAAGGAAACACAAGCTTCACAGTAGAGTAGAAATCACAGCTTCCCCTATGGCCCTCAGGGCTTTAACCATCCTCTGTAGGTGCCTTTCTCTCCCTCTTAATACAGAGGAAGCCCAGGCACTAATTTCTGGGCCTCTAAAAATGAGAGGAATCTTATCCCAAAGTTCTATAGATTGTATAAAGGAGACCACAGGATACATCCAAAACATATTTTAAAAATAGAAGCTGCATTTGCCGCAGTGCATTTCAAACAAAGCTAAGTGTACTATAAACTCTACATAACCGTCTATGTTAAACTGCTCTGGCAGCCTTAGCGTTTCTCTGTTACAAGTATTGGCAGAGGTTCCTATCCCCTGTGTTCTAAGCTTTATTATTCATATAGCTGCTTTCAAGCGGTATCGGGTGGTAGGCAGATATTAAAATGAAACAGAACTGAAATTGTTTCATCTGTATTTCCCAATGTCCATAAAACTCTGTGTTTTGAAAAGCTGTAGGAACAAAGAATTACAGAATTCTCTTTAGTGAGGGATACTCTTCACATCAGAAGACACTACAGAGTGCAAAGAAATTAATAACTGTATTCTACGCAACTCATAGGAACTACACTTTTCTGCCTTCATAGAAGTCACGAACCTGTGACTTAAATCAAATAGCAGCTTCACCTGAGAGAACAGGGGAATTTATGGGGTAACGTTCTAATGTAAACGTAAGTTCACACATTCTCTAAGACTGTCCAGTACTTTTACGGGAATATGGTAAACCCAGAAGGGGGAACTAGACTCACAAAGGCCTGGCTATCTGAACTAGCAATATGTTCAAATACTAACAACAATGTTCAGTAAGTGACAAAATCAAAAAATTCAAAGGAACAGAAGAAAGAGATACATAATTTTCCATTTGACCATGCATTTTCTAGCCAATTCCACCTCTGCAATGCCGGGTAATAAGCTGGGAAGCAAAGGTCAAAAAATATGACAGGCACAGCACCTCCCTGGGCACTCTTCCTTTCTGCAGATTCTACAGAACAGCTCTTCAGACACTGACCTTTAGCAGCTATTCTTTGGCAGAAAACTGGAGTCATTAACTTTAAGAATGTCTAAGTGTCATGGGAGGTGTAGATAGTTCTTCAAATAGAATAGTTCCTTCCCCCTGCCTCTTACTAAGTGTTACTTAACTTGGTAGAGCCCTCTTTATCTCCCCAAACACCATAATATATGTTTTTTTGGTATGATTGTTAAACCATTGTGATTTAAGTTCAGCATGTGCCAAGAAACAGAGTAACACTCAGAAAAACTAAAGAGACATCTATTAAAATCAAAGTAAAGCGTCATGACTTAAAGCACATGAAGCTTCTGGCATAAATGTTCTCTGTTGAGGACAGTCAGCTGCCTCAAATTAACACTTTTTATCTCTAGTGGAGGCTATATTCATCACTGCCATGAGCACTTCTGCAACATCAAGCCTGAGCAGCATTGAAGATAACCACACCCAGGCATGTTTCACAGCACAGGAAGAATGCGTCAGGCAATCCAGAGCAGTCACTGACCAGGCCCACTCCAGAATCAGATTCAGCATAACTACATCTGTGTGAGCATCACGTACAAACTAACAAGCTTTGCCTGACTCGCTCAACACGGCTTACTTCCCCAGATGCAGCACTGTCCTTAAACAGGTCCACTGCTTCTGGGCTTAAACCTCGCACCTCTATACATTGACATGCTGTGCCACATCAGTGACAACTTAAATCAACATCAGCTTGGGTTCACTACCAAAACAGACTTTTTAAAAAAACCCACATAGTACAGACTTTCCCTCCCTTAGTAACAAGTATCCACATCCTCCTCACAGCATAGGACAGACAACTAAAGAGTAGCAGATCTCCCTCAATATCTGCAGAAATCTTAAGGCAATGAGACATCTTCTGCTTCTTTGTGGGGATGACAGTGAAAACATACCTGGCATATCTGGGTGCTGACTCAACAAGGATCAAACAAATTGAAAATACTGAAAAAGACTATTTGTGTTTCCCATGATTATGAATGGCTGGTTGTACACACTACCTCTTTTTCAACTGCTAAAATAATCTTTAGATGTTACTAAGTTAGCACTTTCATCCCTTTACTCCCTTTCTCTAGGAGATTGCTAGTGTTTCTGAAAAAGGTCACAAAATTGAGTAGCAGCCGCAGTCTCCAGACCTTAGGTAAGCCACATAAGCACCACCTCTTTACCTAGCCACAGAATTAACACAGGATACAAGTAGACTAGGTATTGAACCATAGCAGGATTTCTTTATTTCTTAGAAGACAGTTCTTTTTGCATTAGTTGCCTGAGTCCTCCAAATGATTTCTCCCCTGTCCTCTGCAGATACAGGAGCCATTTTTCACATGGGAATTCCCACTGCTTTCACTGGCTATGACTAAACAAAAATCCTACTAGCTGCTCAAACTATGTCCAATGTAAGAGCAGTGTTTTAGTAAATATTTAGAGCAACATGCTCATGACAGACTTGTGCTGTTTTCAGGATGAGCTGCCTTTAACTGTACTGATAGTGACCAACCCTGAAAGGAACTCTTCAAAGTTTTACTTTTACAACAGTTATTTTAACAAAGTTGGCTGAGTTTTGATAAACTCACTGTTCTTCCTATAAAAAGAAGATGACAAAAGCACAAGAAGATAATATGACTGGGAATTGGGGACAGTCAAGCATCTTGTGCTCTGCATCATGCAACTATGTATATTAACTGTGGCTTACTTTTCCTACTTCCTAACTATAAAGGAATAAATACAAATAAAATTTATAATTTGTTTTCCTAACTAGTAGTTGCTTTTGACTTGCTTCACATTCATCATCACTTACAAAGACATTCCTCACATACCTTTTTCCTTTCTTGAAGTGGCAACTGTACTTAGGATAATCGTAGAGCTCAGTCATTCGTTCTTTGAACAATCCTCTGACGGGACACTGCTCAAGAAAGGGTACTGTAAGCTTGTTCTGAGCCTCCACAAATGCCTGAAAGAAAACAACCCCCCCAAAAAAACACATGAACTCAAGTAGAAATGCATATTTCCTATGGAAAACACTATTTTCTGAAGCAATGCATCACAGACATCTTTCCCCCCATATAGGTTGTGTAGAGTCACACCTGAAGACTCTTGGCATACTTATTTGCATTATGTCACAATACTGTAATAATGCTGATCATATATCTTGAATATCTCTCTCCAGGGCATGCACTGTGATAACCAGTGGTTCAGCCAAAGACAAGCCAGATTCCTGACACTCCCCTTTAAAGAAACCCCCAAGCCTCGTGCTTTTAAAACCTCTCCTTGTATTTGCCTAAAGAGCACAGAAAAAGCTGACTTAGAGTATATACCTGGGAAATACCACAAATAGATGATACTCCAATACTCTGATAAATAAATTAGGAAATGGATAAAGAACAGAGACCCTTTTGCCCACATACAGCACTACCATTTCAGGAGCTGTGAAGAACTGTAAGATGATGCAAAATGTTGCATGCACCATCCGTTCATCCTACTAACATAAAATACAGGATTAGTCCCAGCCACTATTTCTTGGAAAGGCCAAAGTACCGTCCGCAGATCAGTTCTTAGTTACAAAAGGCAAAAATCTCTGAGAACTTTGAGGAGTCTGGTTTCTTCAAAACACTCCACCTCCCAGTCACAAATGCTTAACAACAGTGGCCAAAACCATTACTACTTCAGCTGTTTGTCAGAGGCTGCCACTCCCATGGCACGCTTGGAAAAACTGCTGCTCTGCTGGTGTTTCACCATCCCTATTTATAGCAGAGTACATTAATATAAAATGAATACCTAAGCATCTTAAGGTGAACCACAGCTAAGAAGCACACGCACAGGCTTTTCTGTCTCTAATGTGGAGTAGGAAGGACAGGACACAGTGTGCGTGGCTGTAATTCACAGCCAGACATTGCAATGATGGCTGCCGCATCACTCTCGGACCCCAGCCTTTTGCCTCCAGCCTGAGCCTCCAGGTGTCCACTCATCTCTTGCTTACACAGGTCTCTTCCCCAGTTGCTTTGAAAGAGGATGCTGTTTCTACCTGTCCTGAATCTGTCCCACAGCAAGCAGATCAATGTATGATAACATCTGAGCTACGCTTCACTGCAGGACATGACCCACGGGAGCAGCAGGGCTACAATCCATATTCCACAACTTGTGTTTCACAGTTCTTCTGAGAAGCTAGCTGCTGTACAAAGAGAGTACCTGGCACACATCTAACAACTGCTTTCAATGTTTACTTATTTATTAATTCTTCAGGCGAAAAAGAGGAAAGAATAGAACATAAAACTTTCAGTCTTACAGACATTTCACATGATGAGAAGCACATAGGGCAAGTACAGACACCCTTCCTCCCATTTCCCTTGCTGGCAGTGCATAGCCAAGAGCTGCATTACGTGCCAAGCTGTGTTTTCAGAGACTTGTCAGGCCAAAAGGTAAGGGAGAAAGTGCATTAATTATGGTCAGTCTCCACTTGAGAGGTATTTGTTCCTGCTTTACAAAGCATAGAGAAACTGATAAGCTTTAAACATGTGAGTGCAGAATTAGTAATGCCCTAAGAGCACTTGGCTAAGTGCTGAAACATATTAGTTTAAGAACACGTGGGCTGGTTAGATGCAAGTCACCTCTTAAGGATGACATGAGAAAGCAAGCACTACAGCACTGAAAAGGAACGGATACAGAAGGCTAACAACGATGCCTTCTGCACCTTTACTCAAAATTAGGCTCTATGCATCAGTGACGATCGAGTCAGGAAATGATCCCCTGAGAAAAAGGAAGGAAAGAGACGAATGCATTGCCAAGGGAAGGTACATTTTTGCTTATGTTCTCCCTTTGAGTATCTTACTGGCATAGATGGCTTTGACACCCAGCACGGCAGCACAGCACATCCCAGTGGTAGCCGCTACATTGTAGCACTGTAAGTTTCCCTCACCCCACCCCATCATCTAATCAAATCTACCCAAGAATTATGTGTATCTGAATTTTTTTTCTCTAAATGGAAACACATGAATTTCAAAGACCACATACACAAAAATCTAGACAGCCCATGCCACACAAACAAACTGACTGCTCAAAGTGCTGTGACATTTTCAAAGAAAACCTGTCTTATAAAAACATGTATAAAAACATTCATTGTGCTTGATGGGCAAAAGCACTTCTCAGTTGCATTTTGTGGACAGAAACATCTTTGTTTCATCTATCAATAATGGTAACATTGCTGCAAAGGTATACTGGAACTGTGTGTTAATCGCTTTTAACTGTAGCCACATCTTACCACATCTGCTTTCATTACTGGTATTCAAAGAGGAGACACACACTGTTCTTTACAAGCATTTGTTGCACAAGAGCATGCTTATGTACTAATGCACTCACAACTGAATCACTAGTAATTTTGCTTTTACAGGGATTTAATATATTTTTCACATTTCCACTTAGTATGCACCAAAGATTCAAGACTATTTGTAAAAGGGAGTGCAACTGC
Organism: Phalacrocorax carbo; assembly: GCF_963921805.1. Classification (NCBI taxonomy): domain Eukaryota; kingdom Metazoa; phylum Chordata; class Aves; order Suliformes; family Phalacrocoracidae; genus Phalacrocorax; species Phalacrocorax carbo. Next base: position 80,449,506 of record NC_087515.1, on the reverse strand, counting down.
TATCTAATAAAGGAGGTAGAAATTACAGGTTTTTGAAAAATTCTCACCCAGGAGAATCCAGTCCAGTTTGAAAATTCTCTGTTCTTACACTTTTGAGCATGAGTTTGCACTCATATTCAAAAAGCAATACATAATTGAAATATTGCTCTAGGTAAAGCACAGGAACAGATGTTGGCAGCAGAAACTCTCACAGTAAACAACTCCATCCACCATGCTAGGCTAAACAGATGCCACTCAGGCAATACGGCTAGCAGAAATTCTCTACACCTTCATGAGCTTGTAAAGAAAGATTCCTATTTTACCTGTAGAAATCTGCATCTGACAATCTATCATAAGCCTTGAGCGAGTACAGAATTTACTAGCAGAAGAAAGGACAGAATAAGGGTCCAAGTAAGTCATACGCTTATGGGTGACTCAGAAAACAAGATCGTTTGAAAAGCAAAAGACTTTCTGAAGTGTTGTATTACAGTAGAGATGTTCTATTTGAGATTGAAGTGTTTGGCCATTACTTGAGCAAGCCAATTGCTATTTTTTAAAAAAGCATAACTAAATTTCACCTAAAAAATACATGCCACAAAATTTTTAACCATGCTTTGTTACAACCTATCAGCTTCCTGTGTGCCACTAAGCTACTCTCTCAGCAAGATAATGATTTCCACTCACAGTATACTTTCCAAGAAGTCTTAGGATACAAATTGTTTTAACATTACCAGTCTTTGTTATTAATCTGTACAGTATTTACAGTTTGTTGAACAGTTACCCCCAAAATCTTCATATATATCTTCTCAGTAATAGGTAGTTCAGTGCAACTCCTACAAGAGGGCACATACCTTTTTTTTAAGTGTTATAAAATAAAACTGAGCAGATTTCTGGTGGCTTGCCTCTTAGCATTTACTTTAGTGTTTAGCAAAGAAAAATTCAAAGTGCAATGGGAAATTTATCAAAACGTGAATGAGACACTGGTCAATTATAACTACAAATCCATTTAATTGTAGTTTTGAGTTTCAAACTCCAAACATACACCTGTTCATAACACCACAACTCAACTGTGTATGCCACATGATCCTGGCTCTTTCATCCCTTGTCCATCCTTAATATCTGAAACAAGCTACACATTTACTGCCTACACTGTTAGTGAGTCAAGGTACTGTATACAACTGACATACAGTAGCAAAAGACTTTGCTGTAGTCTAAATAAGAGATTATTTCTCACAAAGTGTAAAAACAAACAAAGAAGTTTAGAAGTCCAACCAAGCCAAACCCAAGACAATAGTAGAAGTGTGGTTTCACAGTTGTGGCCTGTGTCATCACCAGAAGCGTTTTACCAGCATAGCATAATATTTCAGCTACACCGGGGATGCTTCCTCAGTCTGTCTTAAAGGTCAACGGCCAAACAGTAGCCAAGTACGAACCTAGTTTACATGCTTCCACTCTCCGAAGTGAGGTGGGAACTTCCTCATCTGACCATGGGCTCAGTTTTTATCTACTTATCTGGAGAAGGGAGCTTTGTTTGCTTATGGCTGCACATGAGTACTCCAACCAAGCACATAGAGAGAAAAAAGCGATAAAGCAAAGCACAGAGATCATGAACATGGAAGCACGTACTTCTTGAACAACAGCTTTTCCACAAGAGATTAAGCATGTGGCTTGATGACTGGCTTAATCAGTTCTAAGACTGTGCATCTAACAGGAAACAATCCTGCAGATTTCAATAACCTTTTTATGGCAGATATATACACTGCACATGGAATAAGACCATCTTGAAGACCTGGCTGAAAAGTTTCTAGACCTATTTGACTTTCACCTAATTAAAAAGTAGGCTGTGGGATGCTAGAAAAGGAAAGGTCCCATTCTTGAACAATCTTAGATCCAACTATCATGTGGTTTTGCGGTGGCCTAGATTAAGCATGCGTGCCAACAGAAAAATAACCCACCAAAGGCTTCCCCTCCAGAACATCACCCTGTGATGGCTACACCCATGCAAGGGCGGGAAACATTCAGGTCAGTGCAGGAACGAGGAGGGAAGGCAGAGAGAAACCACAGAACCACCTGACTTAATGCAAACTTGCAAGCTACAGTGGATCAGGTCCAGTACCATCCGCACTCTACTCTCACTGAAAAAATACCTGATTAAACCAATTAAAAAAAAATCCCACCCCTCTATGTTCACTTGTTTATAAGCTGCTAACTAGTAGAGCCCACAAGGTCATTTGGACTTGCCACAGGAAAAATTAATATGATTCTTTATACTCATAGCTGATGTGGATAATTTCTTTCAGTCCCAGTCCTGTTAACCCTACAGTGGGCATCAAGTGAAACTACCATGAAAATTCCAGTTTAAACCAGTCTCACCTGCCTGTGCTTCTTTCTCCATGCTTCATGAAATAGTAAACTTGACATTTCACTGACTCACATCAACACAGAAACAAAGTGAAGCCTACCCATTTATTTCCTATGGCCACACCAATGCCTGACACGACTATTTCTGCTAAGTCTAGAAAAGTAGAATCCCAACCTATTTGTGTATCTATTTGACAGCACACACCAAAAAAAATTGAGTGTTTGTGTGTAAGAAGAGATTCCTAGCTTAATAAATGAATGATGTTCAGTCTTTCCTCTTGGCATAAACCAGAATTTTCACAGTTACACATACTTAGATCAAGTAAGCACGTTGTAAACGGGAACTGAATAGGGGCTCTTTCACTACAGGTGAGCATGGATGTCCGATAAATTCTTCTAGATCTGTGCTTAATATGCAGAAAATTAAAGGTAGCCTATTGTTGGAGGTGCACACAGCATATTTTTACTTTTCCTCAAAACAAATGGAGGTTTGGGATATTAAGGAGCGCATAAAGAGAGCTACTGCCTTGGAGAAAGAATGAGGACGCAGACCTCAAGGTCAGCGACTTGAAGGCTTGAAAGGTCCACAAAGCATGCTCCAAATTCTCTCTGAAGCCCGCACAATCATTCAATTGCCTCTATAGCAGTTTCTGATTATTCTTTGATCTGGTAGGTGCAGAACAGATGTTCTGCAGGAATCATAGAATCATTTAGGCTGGAAAAGACCCTTAAGATCACCGAGTCCTACTGTAAACCTAGCGCTACCCAGTTCACCACTAAACCATGTCCCCAAGGATGACCTACAGCTACATTCACCAGGTAAGTTTTCAAAAATTATTGGCAGGCCCTTCAAAAACAGAGTACCCATGCATCTAGTCTATAAAAGAGAACCACATCAAAACAGCAGTTCCCATACAAAGAAAGGTTACCTTTGTCTGTTCACTATCGGGATCTTCAAGCCAGCAGTATGGGTCGCTTATTTTACACCCATGGTAATCCAACACCTGAATTTATAAAAGACAACACTTTAAAAAAAGACATGCACACAAGCAAACTCTATTTATCAAAGAATGGCAGTCATCAAGATGAATAGTATTTAGAATTTCACAAAAGCAATCAGTGCTAAGATGTAAAGGAGGAAGAGAAAAGAGAAAAGCTCACAGGTGTGGTTCTGGTTAAGAAACTAGCCTCTGATTTAGCCCCCCTATTATTGCTGCTCACAAACATGTGAGTAAAGTACACACATAAATTAAAAAAAAAAACAAAAAAACACAGAAGACTAACCCACGTGTCTGAATTTATCTGCTTCCGTCCTCCTGTACACACAATAAGACTAGACAGCTGCTGCATAGCAGTTGCATAGTTCAGCCTTTCACTCAACTATTAAAGTAAATACTTAAGTTTTTCCAGCGTTGGCTCACATCAGCAAACATTTTTGTTTAAAAGCGATGTTAGCTTTATAAACAATTCCCGAGCTAGCGCCTAAAAGCACAGACCTTGGCTCAAGGAGAAGAAAACCGAACCCAATTCAGGCAATTTGCAGAACCACCCTTGCCTATGGAGCTCGGGCTGGCACGCGAGAGGACGGGCGATCCCGCAGATGCGCCGTCACGCACGAGCGGGCTCCCCGGCGCCGGTGGCGGCCCGGGTTTCCCAGCAACGCGCCGGGCCACCAGGGCCCGGGGCGTCGCGCTGGCGGCTGGGCGCGGGGGTGAGCCCCGGGCGGGCCGCGGCCGCTCGCCCGCCACCACCCGCAGGCGTTGAAACACGAGACCCTTTAAAGGGAGCGCGTTGGACTTTTAACGGCCGAAGGCGAACAAAGCCCCGAAAGGCGACACGCCGCTGAGCCCCGCGAGGCAGCACCGAGGGGGTGGCGAAGGCGGCTGCCCCCGGCGCCGGGCCCGGCAGAGGCCACGAGCCGGCCGGCTGCCCCGGCGAGGGCCGTACTCACGGCGGTCTCGTCGCGGTACACCTCGGGGTACTGGAAGGCCTGCATGGCGGGCGGCGAGAGGCGGGGAGAAGAGGAGGAAGAGGAGGACGAAGAGGAAGCGAAACGCGGAGAGAGCCGCGGGGCTGGGACTCGGGCCGTAGCAGCAGCCGGCGGCAGCAGCAGGCGTGCAGCGCGGCCCAGGCGGAGCGGCGCCGCCATACGGCCCGCCCCCCTGCCGCCGCCAAGAGGGGACCGCCGGCGGCGCGCCGAGCGGCAGAGCGCCCCCTGCCGGGAGCCGCCGCACACGCACCGGCTGGCCGCGGGGCAGCGGGCGGCGGGAGCCGGCGCACCCCGCTCCGGCGGCGGGGGCGTTGTTGTTTCTCCCTCAACACCCAGCCAACGGGTTTCGTTTTCCGGATAGTAAACGCTTAAAAAAACCCACCACCATAATTTGTGTTTTTTGATCGTGGGGTTTTTTTATTTTTCCCTCTCAGCGCCCCCACCTTGACAGAGGGTGTGGGGTGAGGCTCAGGCCTCAGCTGCAGAGCTCCTGGCTGCGCTGCCCGCAACACAGTGGCTGTTGCGTGGGTGAGGGCTCAGGGCAGCTCGAGGCTGGGCCCACCCGAGCCTTTAGCACATTTCCACCAAACACGCTTCTCTGCCAGCAGCCAGAGACCCCCCCTTCACTCTAAAAGCAAAGGCCGACTTGGCCACTGAGTCCTGCTGAGGATGGCGGCTCCAGTGCACCGGCCTGGCTGCGCTGGAGCCACTGGTGTCGGGCGCCTGGGTCCCACACCAGCACCGGCGCAGCTGATGTGGATGAATGTGCACACTAAAGGTGTTTGAAAACCACTAAAGGTGTTTTGGGTGGGTGACCACGGGCTCATCAGCCAGGCGTTTATTGTACAATAGGGTCTCTTGGGCCAGAAAACTTGTAAACATTTTTCCTTCCAGGTAGTGGCCCAGTGGACCCTCATGTCACAAAAATACTGGAAAGACACAGGGATGGGTTGTCATTTGGCTAGCATCATGGCTGAACTGCTTTTCTTCCAAACAGTTCTTGTTTCAGAGTTACCAACAGCAGCCCTCACCAAGTTGTCCTGTCAGCCTGGGAAGGACTTGGCCGCAGCTTATCCGGGCTAAACTCCTGTGTACGTGTGGTGCGTGGCACCAGCGGCAGGCAAGGAGGCTTGCAGGTGGTGGTGTCTAAAGGTTCAATCAGCCCCAAGAGAGTTCACATCTGCAAATAAACTAACCGCCTGGAATGACAATGATCTAAACCATTTCAGAAATGACACCAAATGTTTATAGTTACCAGCTCAGAAATGTGCCTTGATTGCTTGCTCCTAATGAGAAGAGTTACCATCTCTAATTGGGCATCCTGTGAGGAGGCTGAGGGTTGTGTGCATGTGAGGAAATAAGCCAACCGCATAACCATCAGTTACTAAGTGACATGGCTGCATTCATCAGCTTCATTTACATCCTAAACAACGCCTGTGCAGCTTCTTGTTCTCTCTCGTCCCTTCTCTTTTGGTCATTTTTCCTTCTTATCTTGTTTCTCTAATAATCTCCCTTTGCAAGGCTGGGGCACGGCTGCCGACTGCACCTTTTGTTTCAGCACTCAGGAACATGCAACCAGCAAGGTGGTTCATGGCAATGCCTTGACATGCCCAATGCTGATAAAAGCTTGCTGATTGTCTGAGCAACTTGCTCAGGTAAATACCGGCAGGCAAAGGCTTCAACGTTTCTCTCTAGAGCTTCCCGGACAGAAGTACATACGTACACGAGCTGGTATATGGAGAATTATTAGCTTAATACTTCTGTAAGGCGTTTGGCTTGCCTGCGTGCCACACAAACATGCTGTATGAGCACAGTATATCTGAGACTTCTGAGCAATCTCGACTGCAGATTCACTTCATACACAGCAAAGGCCTTGCATCTGATTCAAAGCTGAAGTTTGCCTGAAGAAAACGTCTTCTTTTTCAGCCTGAGGGTGTTGACCAGGGTGAATGTATTTTACATCTGTCCAGAATTTCTGGATGTTTAGCAGCTTGGTCAGACTTGCCTGTAGCTCTGACTGAACAGCTGTACATCCAAGTATCCTGGGCATTTCCACAATGTCTCCATAGATCATGTTTATGCTGTAAAAGCAGCCAAGCTGAGGTGTGCTGGAAGTCTTGTGCAGATGTGGTCTGCTCTGCCGGGAGAGGGCAGCCTGACTGCACGCCGCTGTGCAGAGCTGACGCGGAGCTGCGCCCGTGTTTTTCAGGCTTCAGCAACCCTTTCAATCCAGGGCACGGTAATTCCTGAATGGGCTGGCGAGCATCCAGTAATCACAGTAATTATCCATTACAATGCCTCCCAATTCATCCTGGATACAGAGAAGGCGGGAATATACAAAGAAACCCAAGTACATGGTTGTCCAAGATAAGATCTTTGGGCCTGTATTTTACAAGCAGTAATTTTCATTCAAAGGTGAGCACCAGGGACAGAAAGTGCATTTTCTCCTTACTGTAAATTTTTCCCTTTGTTTCTTTGCGGGGGGGGGGGGGGGGGGGGTGGGGGGAGGCAGGGAAGGATCACATGTGAACAACAGCAAAAGCAGCACATCTACACTGTCTGAACTTTTCTTATCAGAAAAGCAGTTAATCGAGGTTACTTAGTGTCAAAACACTACCCAAAACATGTTTTTCTTCGCATGGACCACGCACCCCCTGTACAAATGAAAACGAGTGCAGTGTGAAGTCTAACAGAAATACTTATTAGGACAGGTGTAGAAATCTTCTCCTTTTTTCATTATGTTTGCTTAACACAAAGTCAAAAGTGATTGGTGTTAGGACTGTATCGCAACTGAAAATTTGAAGCTTATCTTAATTGTTTAGTGTTGTAGCAGCAAGTAAAATTCTATTAAAATTTTACCTTTTCTTGGGCCTAACCAACCCCAACGAAGGTCAGATATGGTATTTGCTGAGTTTTGAGGATAAGCTGCTGAGTAAGCGAAAAAATTATCTTCCTGCATTTAAACAAAAAGTTTTAAAATATCTCAGTAATCTTTGTCATCTTATCACACTCCCATGTTAGCATGAATCTGATCATTTGAAAAACACATACCGGTCTCTGCTGATATTAATTATACTTCTGCTGATTATCCAGTCATTAGCAAATCTCTTTCAGCTTAGTCAGCATCTCCACAATGACTCACTGCAAGTAGTGTATTGACTCAGTAGGAAGTGACCTCATCGTCCTTGTCAGGGAAGATCTGACAAAAGATCTAGCAGCAAATTTTGCTTTTACCTTTCCTTTTGTCCTTTTCCCAACCTTACTCCACCATTGTGACTTAATAATAACTGGGAATTTTCTGCTGTAGAAAGAAGGCAGGTCTGTACCTTTACTCCTCTTTTCTTATATATTTATTTCATTTACCAACTTGTAAGATACCAAGTCTGCTGTTCAGACATTTATCGACAGGTGTCAGCAGAACCTCAGTATTTCGCTGTCACGAGCATGTGCTGAGGTGTACAAATAACTCGAGTTTCAGAGGAATGTGACTCTGAAAGTGTCTGCCCTGCTGGATCTGTTTTGGAAGCACTGACTCAAGAGCCTAAGTCCTGTTGATTTTCAGTGAATCTTTGATTCCTAAATTACGTCCCTCTACTGTACATATTAATTATGGTAATTGTGTATTGTTTATGGATAATTGAAGGGTTGCTTGTTTTTGAGCTGAATTATGAAGGAGCTTAAGTAACAAAATATGGTTTTATTATCTTAGTTATAGAAACTTCTACATGATGTAGGTCTGGTCGATATTTGAAAGTACAGTCAAGCAAAGCAGTATTTCATTGTGATAAACTGCTTTGCGTGCCATGGGATGGGATGGGTGCATTGAAGTCAGCGGCATGCTGCAGAATCATACGCTAGCTTGCCCTGGGGTTGTGCACTGGTATGCACACTCCTGGTGCTGCGAAGTCAATTAAGCGATGTAGAGATGTCCACATGGGGAGTTAGTATGGAATAGCAACTACAAAGTGGTATTTCAAAGTATTTCATCAGGTAGGCAATCTAAACTGTGATTATGGTATGGTAAGCATATCTAAACTGACATATGAGCATTAACACACAGATCATAGTATAACTACACCAAATTAAAAATAACTTTTCTTTGAAGAAATTTTTTCAGACCGATGAAAGCTAGGGTGGTTTAGGCTCACCCTTTCCTTCTGCAGTGACCTTCCTTGTGAAGTGAAGAATTAACTAAATTCTAATCCTAGAAGATGCTGATGACCAACTTTTTTAACTGATGCTTTGTTTTTAGTCTCAATTTTTTAACTGATAGCAATTAGCCATTAAAAGAAGGATTTGCTAAACACCAGAGATCACACAGGAAAATCTGTGCCCTCGTGTCCTTGGGTAGATAGTCAATACTCAGCTCTCACTGAATTTGGGTGTTTGGGTCTTTTCATAAGTTATCAGGGAGACCTCTGGAGTTTGCAAGATCAGGTACTGGCTCCTCAGGCCCCAGATTGCTGTTTATTCCCGACACCTAGTTTAATCTTACTTCAGCATTTCTGGAAATGTATCCTAATCTTACACAATTCAGCTGGGACTCTATAGCTCGTGCAGAAAAGCTAGAAGGGTTTGAACTTTCATTGTTACACAGTATTTAAGAGGGGAGAAGGGTGTGACAAAAATCCCAATGCAGTCAATAGAAGCTTTTCTATCTGCTCTTCCCTACCTATTTCACTGATCTTTGAATCAACCCTTCCTCCATCTTTTCCCACCAAACATCACTCTGCAAAAAGAGGGATCTTTATAAGCATCATTGTCTGTCTAATGAAATCATATTAATTCTTTTTTTGTTGAAAGATACCAAATCCATATTAATAAAATGGAAAGAAAAGTGCTTATTTTTACATGTTTGCTGTTGCCTTTCTGAACTACTTTTTTTGTTGTTGAGGTATACTGCAAAAAAAACTTTATAAGCTAACCAAGTAAAATAACATTTATACTAGAAAGGATGACAGTATAAACAATTCTTACATGGTAGCATCTGAAAATTGAGATAAGTATGAATTGGAAGGAGGCTTTTTTATTCTTTTTTGTTCTGAAAATGTAAGGATAATGATTTTCTTGCTTTAGATGAAATCTTCTGCCTAGTGAAGTGAAAGGAAGTTTTGTCACTGATCTCAAGAGGGTAGGAATGTCACCCCTAATCTTGGCAGTGAGCAAAACAGAAGGCAGCTTCCTGTTAACAGCTTATGACTTGTTGACAGAATTTGAAATACACTAAACATAGAGAAACCAATATACTTTTCTTGGAAAAGAAAACAGTTTTAGCTCCTTTTAAAAGACTCCACATCTAGAAATATCTTCTTCTGCAGTCATCATCTACCCATATTTAATACATTTCAAATATATGGGCTCAAATGGCTTAGAAATAGAGCTTTCTATTGTGCCTCAGAAAACATTTGGTTTGGCTTAGAACACTATAGAAACTATAGATCCCTGCAGAAAAAATAAACTTTAGAGTCAGAGCACCAGAAATGTGATTCCAAGTGAGACTTGCACATGCCTTTGAGAAGAATCTCTTGATACATGGGAAAAAGACAGAAAGGAAACTGTGTGCAGTTCAGTGACCACTGAATCTGAAATGCAAACTACATTGGACAATGTGCTGGGTTATTACACACAGCAGTGCTCTAGCCACCTTGTAGAACAATTCCTTTAAAGTATTGCTGCTACAATTCCACAGTGGGGACAAAAATAAGAAGAAAGCAAAAACTTCAACTCAAGAACTACTTTTAAGAAAGGAACCAAATTTTGGCAGGCACTAAATAAGTATATTTGTAAAGAATCCTTCTTTTTTTTTTATCATTCAGGGGTAACTTTAGCCTCCCCTTTAAAGGAGTACGAGTTAAACCTAGTCCTGTAACTGAATAACGCATTCCCAACATCTGTATAGCTGAATGTGAAATCTCTGTATTTCTAGTATGGAAGCATCTGTGCAATTCAGATGTGGGCAAGGGCTTCGCCATGCCTAACTCCACGCATGCTCAAGTGGTAAAGATGCTTGATGCATTTATGATCTAGGGTTTACAATCAAAGTAGAAAACACAAAACAACAGGTAGCTACATTCAGGGATGTGGAGGAAAACAGTGCAACATTACTGGTCATTGTGTGTACCACACTTGCAGTGTGCCAGCAACCTGGTTTTTGTAGACAGTGTGAAAAAGGAAAAGTCCCAGGGAAATTTTGAAGGTGCATAATGTCAGAGTGCTGTATACTTTTACAGAGAGCTCCTCCCAGGCTGGAAGGGCAGCGTAGGAAGAGGATGTTACTGGTGCGAAAGGTTTACAAACATGCGATGACAGCTGGTGTCATGGGTTATCAGAGATGGCAGTGGGGCTGCAATCTGCACGGAGGGGAACTATCTTGTGCTTGATGACAGGGGAGCTGGTGGGAAGATGGGAGGAGAGAGGAAACCTGCTTACAGCTGTGGGCACAGAGGAAAGGTCGGGAAACGTGCCCTGTCAAAAACAGGGAGAAGCACCTTGTGGTGAAAGGATGAAAGCTGGACTGGTAATTTTAGCTGTATGGAAGTATGAGGAAGGTCATAGCTTTGAAGTTTTATGTATCAAGATTTACACAGAGCCTTGATATGAGAAGCTGAGGTGGAGAAAGTCCCAGTCTGAAGGCGCTGACAAGTTCAAGGCCCAAGCAGCAGACGGGTCAGTGATGTTAGCCACAGTGAATGGAAAAAGCAGCGGCAGAGAGAGCTTAGAAGACAGATTAAGAGCTCCCGTGAGCCATACTGAGCTTGAGCCGATGGCGAGACATTCAGAGAGAAGCAGGCTGAGCTTTGGGCTTGGACAGAAGGGAGCATACGGGTGGATTTGAGTCATGAGTGTGAGCAGTTGGGCTTGTGTTTACAGATGAGCTTCCCTGGAGAGGAGGTTCTCCAGAGAGGAGGTGCCCTTTCCACAAGGAGGGAAGGCAACCAAGGGCAGAGCCCTTTGGAGCCCAGTGAAAGCTGGAGAAAAACAAGGGCATGTTATTGTCCTGTTCCAGCATGTGATTTGTTGACAATGAAAGCTTTTAATAACTGATTTTGAATGCTACTATCAAAACTTTTAAAGACACAGATTCTAACATAGCATGGACCTGGTACAGAAACCCTACATGGTTTACTGAGAAAATAGTCAGTTTTGGAGACGAATTTTCACTTTCTCAAGTTACAACATTACTGAAAACTATGCCTTTTATGTATTTTGTTATTTCCTTCTCCTGGAGGAGTGTGCAGTAATTTCAAAGGAACAGGAATTTCAAAGATCTGATAGATATTGAAACAAGTTTAACATTTTTCTTCACCTGGTAATTTTAATGACATTTTTGCAAGCTTTTTAAAAATTATTTTTGTAACTATAGGCTTTTGAATTCTGACAGAAAATGAGGGGAAGGAGAAACTGAGACAAATTTTGTGAAAATCAGTTCCTCTTCTGAACATATTTATTAGACGTTCTTCCTTTGCCTTCAGTTTAGGTGAAGGAGGCATCCTTTTCACTGACTGGAACAGGTTTCTAAGCACAGCTAGGAAACATGGACCAAGTCAAAGAAATTGCAGAAATAAATACAACACATTGGCATGGAAGAAAATTCGGCAAAAAAATCCTCATGAACTTTCCTCTAATTCATTTAATGCAATTAATCTAATTCATTTTTACCTCCTGGTGGGAGTCCTATTCTAAACCCTGCACATGCCTGAGCGTCATCAGAAGGCACGGGACAAGGCCAAGGTAGAACAAGGCCTCTGCCCTATAACTATATAGACTTACTATTCCAAAGCACTGCTGAGATTACCTAGGGCAGAAGGACCCTTTATGCATATTGGGAAAAAAATTTAAATCAACATTTGTGCCAAATAAAGGTGACATGTCCTGCTTCCTGTTGCCCTGGTCCTCTCATATTTGGTGGTATTTTGAAGTCAATATTCAGCAGCCATTTCTGCTGTCTAGCTTCTGTAGAACCAGCAGACTCCTGCTGCAGGTTATTTGATCCCTTACAAAAATTATTTAATTAACCATGGTTAAATATTCTAGAGGAAATAAAAGTACTTGGGAAAGAAACCTAAAGGAGAGAAATGCAAGAATTAAAGACTGGGAGACCACATCATCTTCTGCAAGAAGGGTCTTGCTTGCCTGGTAGACTTTCTTTGATCTCTAATTATGGTAGATGTTAGTGTTGTAGTAGGCTTTTTTTGATCCCTAATTATGTTAGATGTTATGTTGTTGATGTTAGTGCTGTAAATCACCTCTTTCTGAATTCAGTAATTAAAGCTTTTAATATTATTCATTCCCTCCTACCAAAACTTACTTCAGTAATTAAAAATATGACGGTAATTTATTCTGGCCATATGACTATTTTGTTCAGATATTTATTTAAATAATTGTATTTCATTACAACCTCACAAAAATTCATCCTCATCACTTAATTAGACATGTATGTGAAAAGCCAACTGGTATTTGGAGTTAGGCTGTGTTTATTGACTTCATTTATGCCCTTACTCCTGTGAACATCAGGGTATTTACAAAGGTGTAAAGGGTAATAGCTGTTACCACACCAAGTAAAACTTGCAAAATATCTCTGTTTGCTTCATGATAAGCATGTTATCTAAATCTTGTAAGTACTAAAGAGATCAGAGAAAGAAATGTACCTTTCTCTTGTGTAATGGTACCTGGATTTTCTTTTTGTCTTGTAGGAGACTAGCATGTTGCTGTAAACCAGCCTTCTTAATCACTTGTGCACTCACTGCAGTTAACCGATACCACTGCTGCGCCCAGTATGATACAGACACAACCACAGGCACGTGGAAATAGATACATTTCTACACAGATCCTATGATTTCTCTTTTTCCAGAGCTAACTGAAAGTTGCTGCCTACATAAGGTCTTTGCTCGTGCTGGCAGATCACGATTCAAGCTGGCAGGTTTCAGCCAAAGACACATCAGGTCATCAGGTAATTAGTGGGAATAACAGACTTGCTCCAAGGCTCAACCCTTTGGAAAAAGCACAGTAAATTTAGTAACCGTGCCCCTACACCTACTAAAGAAACTGAACTGGCCTTCTAGCTTCAGGATAATAAACCTAACAGCCTCATTTCCTGGAGGGTGCTGAAAATAAATTAAGCCAGCCCACCTTGTTCCAGGGAGTGGAAAAGTTGGCAATCAGTCATCTCCAAGGGAAAACAAACAGAACCAGTCCCTTGGTCCCAAACACAAGAAAGCCCTCCCTTTTCTCCTTGCAGAAAAGCACAAAGCTGAAACTGTGTTTGACTGAGTTAAAATAACCCTTTTTTCTTCCCTAGAGGCTTCCTAATATTCAAGTAAGGTGCTGGGCCATCCACTGGGCTGGAACAGATGATTTGCCTGCTGAGCCATCAACTTCCTCCAGCCCAGTGCAGCCGGGGAGGTTGAGCCCCACTTATTTACTCCTGCTAACTTCTCCTTATCACAGGGAGCACTATATATGAGACTGACCCTTTATAGGTCACATAAAAAGAGATTTATCCACACCTTCCCCATTGCCATTTAACCACTCCAGTCCCACTCATAATCCGTCCCTGAATTGGCAGGATCAGGTTTGGAAGTACAGCAAGGAACTGATGAGAAGAGCCTTCAGCTCCCTGGAGCTCTGCCTTAGAATCCACCCAACCAGCCCAGCCCATGGCTCTCACAACTGCACTAGTCCAGCCAGTGGGCCCACGCCCATGGGCAGCTCTTCTGTGGTACTTCATGGTTTGGTCATTCCAGCAGGCTCTCACCTTCCTCATGTACATCTGAAAGACATCTTCACCATATGTGAGCAGAAAGCTCATGATGCCTTATGCTTTGTTACAGTGAACCACCTGAAGATTATTCCACAGTGACTCAGGGAGGAGCCCATCTGTTCTAGGAAAACAGGAAATTCTGGAATGGCACTGCTGGAGGACCATCAGCAGGTCCCTGGTCCAGCCTGTGCCTCCCCTACAAATCAGGTGGTGAGTTACTAGTAGGAGTGAACGTAGAACCAGGTTTCCACCCCATATAGCTAAATTCTTCTACCAATGCTAAATTTAACACTGCAGCAGAGACATCTCGCATTGTTTTACTACAAATCTTGCAGAATCCCATGCTCCCCGACCTGTATGCACAGAAAGCCCATTTACCAGCATGTACTATGCTGTCCAATATGGTAAAAAATGCCCAGTCCCATGGACTCAGATCCCCTCCTTCCTTTCCCCTGCCCATGCATACCCGCACACTCAGCGCTTCCCTCAGGTACAGCATGAAGGTCTTCCTCTAGATTTGCTTTGCTTGCTTATCATAGTCTCAAGAGTTAGTACTAGGCAAAGTTAAAATCTGTTGAGCACAAGGGCATTTGACCCTGACCACAACCCGCTGTTCCTTTAACAAACAATTAAGACATTCCATGTGTGACTAAATTTGAAAGCAAACCCAAGAATTAATCTGCTTGTTTTAAATAGGGATATAAATAAGAACCAGCCCAACTATTGCCCAAGAGATAAGCCAAAACTTTGAGGTTCAGTAAAAGTTCAGTCACTTCCATAGTTTCCTAGGTAGGATTTGTTGGGTCTTTATTTAGGGAAAAGGTCTTTATTTAGGGTTTTTAAGGAACACAATGTCCCCCTGAATTTTGAGTATGTGTTCTCATTTCTATTTGAGTAAGAGTTTCCTCTGAGCATGGATGACACTAAAGGAAAATAGTGTAGCCAAACCCATTCTTGCTGGCATAAATAGTATTTCTGTGGGACTTCTAATTCTAGTGTGCAGTAGGAAGAAACAAACTTATAAAGGTGTCTGCATAACTCTGCATTACATGTATCTATCCCATGGTTTGTGAGGAGAAGACAATGCAGTCAGCATTTAAATTAGGCTTGGCATAGAGGCTTGGCTGGTATAATACAGCTCAGTCTTTTAGAAAGTTATTAACAAAAGACCAATACCAAATTTTACAGTTAGTGGCACCTTCCTTGATCAATTTTTGTTAAAATGTTATATTAGATCCTTAAATAGGCTAGGTAAAACACATCTTCTAGATCTTATACTTTTGGGTCATATAATTTAGGAAAATATCAAATAGTTTCAGTGCTTTGCTTAAGTAAAAATGCTATGATAAAAACTGCAGGTAGCAGGAGAAGTATTACAGTAGCTTTTTAGCATGAAAAGTTTCTGTGTGGCAGAAAAATAGATGAAATGAGAATTTTTGTTCAGCTTAATAGTGTGAAGTTAACAAAATCAGTGATTAAGTTATGAGATCATGGAAAGTGAGTATACCCACACGTTTTTTGAGGTGATATAGAGTGCAGAAAGTTCATTTTTCAGGGTTTGTAGATTGAAGATTACATATTAACCACTAACCTAACTGATAATTCTATGGACAGAGTCCATTTTTCTATGTAATATGGCCTCACTTGTCCCATGCATAATGTTTTATGAGAGCTCTAAAATTTATGCTCACAGTGTTTTCTTGCAGATTATTTTCCATGTAGGTCAATAGAGCCTTTCCTAAAGCATTCAGCAAAATATCTGAGGATTTGCATGTAGATAAAATGAAACCTTACATGAAAACTGCTTTAAAGAGTTTTACTTCAGAATACCAGTGATCAAGTACTCCTATTACTCTTGCAAAATGAATTTGGAAGAACACTGCTGTCTGCCTAAGAATTGCACACTACAGCCTGAGACTGCAGTGTAAAGCTCAAATACTTCATGATACCTAACAAGTATCATGATTTCAGATGCATGAGCATCTTTGAAATCTTAGTGCCCTCTACATAAAATCAAGAGCAGTAGCAAGGTCAAGGGAATTTCATGAGATTTTTGGCACTTCTGCTTTCTGAGAGATACTTTCTTAGAGTAGCAGGAAAACTGTTAATTTCTCTGAAGCTGCTAGTTTAATATTCTATTTTATTAGCAGAAGAAGGTAAGTACATCGTTAGATTAATTCTTATAATGGTAAATTTTTTAAAAGAAGGAAGCTTTCATGCAACATTTAAAGAGATATTTCATGGCAGTATCAGGAGTGTCCAATGAAAGTCAGAAGATCCATTTGTTCTGTAAAACACAGGAAAAAATATAAGCATACAATGGTATACTTTTCTTTCAAGTTAAAATCTTTAGTGTCTCATGCTACAAGTGAACTAAAATAATATACCTGTTACAATAAGTTATCGCTCGAAAGCAACACTGCAGTATCGGTACGGAATTCTATTGCCCTGTAAATCCTTTGTGATTTCTTTTTTGCAGCCTTGTGTAAAACAAATGAACATAAACTGTTTATTAAGGGTTTTATTTTGTTTCTGCATTTGTAGCATTAACGAAACATTCATTTACAACTTCATAATATTTGTGCCTCTCTGTTCAGAGACATGCTATTAAAGTGTTTCAAACACCACGATGTTGGGATTTTCTGTTATTGGTGAAAAAAGAATAATAGGTCTTTTGTTGAAATAAAAAAGATTCAAAGCACTGCAGTGACAGTATTTGCAAGATAAATGTTGTACTGGATCTTTTGTCCCACCCATTTATTCCCACTTCACTATCCTAATTAATTTTCATTACATGGCATATTTTATTAATTATACATTTTACATTTATATGTGCCTACTGTTTCAAATCTATCTAATAACTAATACTGTGATATTTCAGCAGTATTTTCAAACAAATCAGCCCCATGCCTCTGATTGTTTCCCCCCAAATTTGTGTTTTTCAAAAAAATTTAGAATTGACAGCTTTTCCACAATGAAAACTAAATTTCAAAAGTTAAAAATATTTGCCCTAAAAAAAGTATTGGTTTATAATTAGTAACAGTAATTTTCCTTTAGAATAGTTTTAAAAATGCATTTCTTCTCTGTATGATGTAAGAAACACATTACGTTTCCGTTCAACCAAGGCAACAGTTGCCTTTTTGAAAGGCTTCAAAAAAGAAAACTTTAGGTGTTTTAATTAACTTTAGAGAAATCATATCTTTAAGATTTCCTGAAAACTTGCTTAAAAAGACAGATAGTACCTTCTTGTTTGATTTTTGCCTATTTTGAGGAGCTTCCTAAAGATCAGAAAGTTTAGAGGTCAATGAGATGATCTGACCCTCAGTAAGTGAACCCCTAATTATTCCAAACAACTGAGGCATTGGGGATCTGGGATCTTCATTATTCTCTGAAACATGGAGTTTCCACTGAGCTCTGTTGAGAGATCCCTTTCCTCAATCAGGTCTTTGCCTGCCAGGCAATTCTATACTTGACATTCTTGTTCTACAGATAGCACAAAATCTGTCAAATGAAATATAAACTTGGTATTTGTTATCATATTGCTTTACCACAAATGACACTGTGCACATTACACGATTTTAAAATAGTACTAGAAGCTATTATATTCCGCTTCCAAAAATGAGGCTGTCTGAAGCCCTCAGACACTGGCAATGTCTTTTCAAAACCTTCTGGAGCTTGATCCAAAGCCAGCTCAAGCTAATGAGACATTTTCCACTGACTTAAAAATGTGATTCCTAAGAGTGCAATACATGTTGCCTGTTACACAGGAATAGGTGCATTTTACTTCCAGGCTTTTTAGGGAGCTGTGTTGTTTGGGTTTTTTTAAACAAGTAGTGTAAAGGCTAGATCCAAAGTCCACTGGTCTCAGAAGGCTGAATCAAGCTGAAAATGCTGTTCTGTGGCTATAAAGTATTTCACCAAGGTGAAATTAAACTCATAAATCCTCCCATCACTTACCCAGCTGACTGGTTTCTTCCTCATCCTGTCTTGCCCCTCTAGTGAATATAAACTGAATGGTGCCCGTGGTTGCAAAGACAGACCCTTGTATATAGTTAGATTTAAGGACTGTGATCTGTGCTTCTAAGCTGTAATGATTAATGTTACAACAATGCAAAGGTTTCAGTCTCCAGACCCCCTTTTCATTGGGTCTTATCTGGACAAAATATTTCTGGCCCAGATTCTGAGAGATGCTGATTATTTTAGAAGATTTTATTGCACATGAGCCCCCTTAAAAATTAGTATGAATTGAGGATTTCATTCAGTAAAAATAGTGACTGACCAAGAGGGAGCTCTGGCCAGGAGCTCTGCTTGAGTTAAATGTGCCATTATTCTACATCTGTATTGCTGTACACCTCAGTGAAATGGCTTAGCCTTATAGTAAAGAAACAGCCAGGTTTTTGTCTTTCACCCATTTTTATTGCAGATTCCTGTCTTTTAACTTCAGTTTGTATGGCTGCACTGTCTGCTGTGTGCTGGTGTCCCCACAGGACCCTTTGTTTCCTACCTTTGAAAACATTCAAAACAAACAAGACCCTTTCTCTTCCCATAGACAGTACACGTAATATTAATGGTTATCTACCTGTGATAAGCAGAGCAGTATCATTTTACATGACTTGAAAGGGTCATCCATATCGTCAGGCACAATTAACTTGTCTTACTCTCACAAAGCAAGCTGGGGAAGGTAACTAAGAGGCCATACTTCTTCACATATCTCAGAAAACAGTTCCGGGACAAGGGGATAGCCAAAAGATACAAAAAGCTTCCAAACAACAAACACAACGGGCTTTTTATTGGGATCACAAGAGGCTGTGCTGCACCTTCTTGATGTGATACCTTCTGCGGTGCCTGTGTGTGTATTCACTGGAGATGATTGGTCGCATACAAGTTTGAAAAAGTCTAGCTGCAACAATTTACTTACTATTTATCTCACTTTTAAAGAAAGCAAACTCTGTCAAAGTTTTCTGGAAAATGGAGTGGATTGCAGTGATAGTTGTTTTGAGGATCTGTCCAGACTACAATAAAACGTGTGCTGAAATCTCGCAGAACTTGCACCGTTTATCTATTTTGTTTTTGTTTTGCAGCCTAACTAGATCAGAATAGCAAACTAAGAATGAACAGTAACTCCAGTTCTCAGAAGGAGGCTTTCCCTCCCTACATACTACCTCTTCTTCTGTTCTCAAAACTAATAAGCTTAACGAGGATCCTGCTTTGAGGAGAAAATGTCCAGGTAACACATTGTATAGAGAATGATGTTTGTAGTTTAGAATGTTAGTATAGCCCCTCTGAGTCAGCACTGAGTCAGTTTCCCAACTGATGTTTAGGGTAGTCCTATACTATTGAACGTGCCATCATTCAGACGAAATTATGTTGACCACTTGGGCTGTGGAGAATTGCATAGCACTTGTCACAATAACACAGCTATTAAATGTGTGACGTGACCAAATGCCATATCAAAGTATTGCTCTAGCCACATACATTATTCCTGCAATTAAATGAAATATATTTCACTTCCTGCCTGAAATAACCAGGTAGTGCTGCTGCCAACAAGTTGCTGAGTTTCAGCAGAAGAACGGGTGACTGACTGTCATTAATATATCACTGTATCCTTTAGAGCTTTTTTTCTAAAATGCTTTAGGATCCTTTGGGAGAAAGCGTCCTGGTTAATGTAATATTTTTGCTATTAATAACACAGCAAGTTTGAATGTATTGTTTTCTTCTTATGACTAATGTACAAATCTTTACAGTGAAAATAATTTTGTGTCTTTTCCCAGTTTGATATACATATATAGGGAGAGATGGACAGAAGAAAGTTAATCTTTCTTACTCAGATAAAATTTAAAATAGAAAAGTAACTGAGTAATGCCAATTTTTCCATATTTTTACAAAAAAGAGTATAAATTCTGTAGACTTGTTTCTTTCAGTAGAAAAAAAGGTTTTGAAAAGGAAGAGAAAGTCTTCCCATACAATTTCTGTCCCTTTTAAATTATTTCCTGATGACAGAATCATTCCTATGTGTATTCTCCCCTTGATAAGAAAAGTTGGAAATGTTTCAGATTTCCATTTTGATTTCTTTCACAATGATTGAAGATAAACTGACATGTTTTGGTGAAGAAATCAAAACGTCCTTTCCTCCTGCTATCCTGCGGTGTCAAATTTTTGCCTGCTTTACGCTGAGCGAACGCAGCCTGCTTGAATAATTGGGAGGTTCACAGGCATTTAAAATAGGAAGCTGTGGAAAGCCAGTATTGTGCATAAGGGAGAGAGGAGTCGCAGCGAGGCAGCGAGGAGTCGCAGCGAGGCAGCGAGGGGGTGTCTCGGCGTACTGCTGAAGACGGACCAGCTTGGTCGGTGCTTGCAGCCGATGGCTGCTGTAACATGAAGCTCGCGAAAGGTCAGCGGCTGCACTCTGTAGTCTGCTCTCTGCCTATCTGTGCCATCTCTTGAAATAACAGTGACTTCCAGGACTCCTTCACCTTCTTCCCTCTCTGGCTCCGGCATTCCCTCCCTCCCCATCCTTCTCTGGCACACATCCTTCAGCACCACTCTCTTTTCTTCCTTGAGCTTTTCCTGTTGTCATCACAAAGACCTCTATGTCCTTTATTGTACCGTGTCCTCTCTTTGCCTAGCTCAAAGGCTATCTCTGGCTCTGGAGATAAAGCTTCAGCTCAGAAAAGGATGGAGATTTAATTTAGAACAAAAAAACCATGAAGGTTTAAGAAAAAGAAACATGCTGGTGCCCTGTTTGGGGGACGACTGCCACTGTAACTCAGTCAGATCGGTAAATTCAAAATTTGCCTTTAATCAACTGCTTTCTCGTTATCGTACCCAAACTTGTGAATTTCCTGGACAATCTATTTATGACCTGTTCCCTTGAAACTTGGAAGCAGTTCATTTAAGAGAAGCTTCCATATTACTCTGCCAAGACAATTACCAAAATAGACCTGTGGCATTGTTATTTTTGAGGATTCATGACCCTCCATTCGTTTGTTTGTTTTAGAGGAATTTTTTTTAAGCCATTTTATCTTGGTGACAATGAAAGTTGAAAGGGGTGTTTTAAGTAATAAAAAAGTAGCTGTTTATGTTTGCAGTGCAAATTATTTCAGAAGGACCCGTGTAGCTGATAGAATGAGAGTTCACGTTACTGCTATAACATACTATTATATGATATATCAGGTACTAAAAAACATGTACTGTACTGTGAAGCTTCACAAACCTGGAGCTGGAACTTTGGGTAGAAAAGCAATTTGCTACATGCTTTTAGGACACAAAGTCCTGCTCAAATTCCTTTCTGAAATGAGGGAACTGTCTCCACTGCAGGAGCTCTGCCTGGGGCTGTGGGGCCATGTGTGGCTCCTCTTCCCATCCGTTTTCTCACGGACATGTGAGCAATATGTTTTAGCTGCTGGGAGAGTGATTGCCACTAGCAAGGCCTCCTTGACATCTATTCAGATAAGGGGCTCCAGCCTGGCAACTGGCAAGTGAAGGGGAGACAGGCTTTGCTGTTCACAGACACCAGTCCTGTGCAAATTAAATGGCTATCTGTGGAGAGATACATGCATTGGGGTAAGAACCTGAGTTCTTTGTCTTGACTGTGCATGTAGCAGGGAGAGTGCCGCGTGCACTGCCACACCGCTACACAGACGTGGCTGAGGTGTGATAACAACCTCTTCTCTCCCTTGCTTTGTTAAGTTGTTTTACTGCAATACAGCACAAACACAGGGAAAAATCTGTGGCACCCAAGTCGTGTGCCCACCCAAAGAATATTTCACATTTGAAAAAAAGCAAGCAAGCAAACCAGGTGAGGATTATTAACATAATAGAAATATGATGAGCAGTGCACAAAATTTTACAGACTTTGTGATTAACTGTTCCCTGGTGCCTGCTGAAATATTTGACCAGGGTCTCAAAGGAAATTCATGTATGATTAGTTTAAATAAAGAAGACAGTAGGGCCTATTTAAAAGGAAGGTATTTGTAGTAACATATCTGGAAAATGTTTCTAGGACTGAGAGATTATTTCTAAAAACTTCGTGCAATTTGCCACAATGCTGTTCATGGATCCAAAAAGACTTGTAAGTTTGCACAGACAAATGAATCAAAATAAACTCCCCAAAATCTATGCTGAAGCTACATTACAGTTTAGGAGCATCCTTATATCCACTCTACTGATGATACCAAATCTTATCCAAGTGTCTTCCTCAACCCTGAGCCTGCTTCAGGACTGAGTATTTTAGGAGTGCTCTGAAAACATATTAAGCACCTTTGTGAAAAATATTGTACGTTTACAAGTTGCCTTCTCAAACAGCGTGGTACCCATTAATCAGAAATCCCTTTGCATTGCTTGTTCTTTAATTTATTTTTGAAGCTCCTAACACCCAAGGCAAATCTCAGCTCAAGACTTACAGATGTGGTGTGTCCTTCCTGATTTCTGAAAGAAGGTTCCACTGGGGGACCTCTGAACTGGAAGTGCCAATATTTCACTCAGAGAACAAGTATTCCTTGCCCTTAACAAATGCAGACATCTGACTCTACCATAGTCAAACACCATTAGATAAACACCCCACTTGTAAATCTGGAGGAGTTATATTCCATTTACAAGCTTATCTACTTGAAAGTAATATTTTAGATCCAGAAAAACCTACTTTTTCAAATGATGATTTGTTAAAATTATGGATTATTCCATAATTCCAGTGAAAAGGTGTACTTATAGGGATATGCATGTATTTCTGTCCACTAGATTCTGTGTTCAGCATTTAAAAACAATGACCAAGACATTGTTTTCTCCACTGAGAGAAGTGGTAGGATTTCAAGTCAGTGAATTAAACCGATATCTCACTGGAAGAAGTCCTGATCTTTACATCTCTTCCACCTTTCTTCTACACTATTACTACCAGAAGCACCCATTTACCGAACAGGCCAAATTATGAGTAAAGAGTGATTGAACTGAAATAAAGCCATGGCAGAAATTGTATGAGTGGATGGTGGAAAGTAATTTGATTACTTAGTCATCAAAGTAATTTGATAATCTATAGTGAATATTTTTCTTGGCTTTAATAGGT
Source organism: Phalacrocorax carbo (assembly GCF_963921805.1). NCBI lineage: Eukaryota > Metazoa > Chordata > Aves > Suliformes > Phalacrocoracidae > Phalacrocorax > Phalacrocorax carbo. Next base: position 80,426,358 of record NC_087515.1, on the reverse strand, counting down.
TGATTTGGGCTGCAATCTAGAAATATTATTGAAGTCCTGCTCATCCTAAATAACAACACAGCCACTTTTCTGTCATCTCTGGCTAGTGAAGAGTTTCCACCTAATCTCAGTAGTTGATGACCTGGCTTTGCTTATTTATATCCTTTTGCTGGGGTACAGCAATGTGATGCACACAGGCTTCTGAAGCTGAAGAAACTTCAAAAGGCACAGGACACTACAGCACATAGGTTATCTGAAGCTATTGAAAACCTTTTATTTTCCACCTTCTGCGAACTTTTACGTGCACAAACCAAGAGCTCCTCATGCTCTTGGGTGAAGACCATGGTCAGCAAAAACTTCCCTCTGCTGTAGTGAAACTAAATGTAATGAGGACGACAATCTTTGCAGAAGATGAATAGTCAGACTCATGAATGAACTCCTGTGGGGTCTGAGGAATGTCATAAATTCCACCATCTTCCCTTCCAAGGGCCTGGCACATTGGGGCCCATTTCTTGGACCTTGCCTGCCCTACAATAATCACTTATATTTAGAAAGAAATTAGAAAACATTTTTCAACCATTGAAACAGTGGGTTCTGAAATAGCCTTCCTAACAGAATTGTGGGAGAAAGAAACCAAAATTACTTCTAAGATAAACTTATGGATGGGATTATATGGCAAGATAAAATGAACCCAGCATACAGATTCATGTTTGAGCCATCAGTCTTTGACTGTTTCGTATTTGGGCCTTCTGATCAGCAATGAAACTAGATGTGATCTCTGTTGTTCATGAGATGAGTTGTGTCACATTAACATAAGGCTTCACGTTTCTGCTGGCCACCTGCAGAGACCAAAGATTTTTTTCTCTCTTCTTTGATATTAAATTTGGCTCCCAATTTGTTTTGTTTTTAAAATAATTTCTTATTTGCTTCCTTCTGCAGCAATAAACATTGTAAGGCCAAGTATATCAAGCAGGATGTGCTAGAGCTCCCACCTGCTGTCTTGGGTGTATAAAGTAATCACCAAATTTGGGATCAGGAACACATTTTCCCTTGTGGCAAATTGGTGAGGCCCATGGGTGTTTGGGATGCAGTGGGGCCTTCTTTACAGAAGGACAAATAAGTAATTTCCTGTGAGCAAGCCAAACAGCAAACATAAACAGGAGGTTGTCAGTGCTCTTGATTTCTTTTGCTTCTTTCTTGTGGCACTAAATAGTCCCACAAGAATCTCCACAAATCTTTTTTCTGTGGTATGCCAGGAAATATATGGCTTGTGGTAGATGGAGACGTGTGGAATACATGTGCTCAGCATCCTTTTAGGCCTGTTCTCCATATCCCAGTCTGTTTAGATTCCACATAGTAGTGTGTATATTTAAAAAAAACAATTGTAAGGCAAAAAAAGGCCAGGACTCTGTACCAAAACCAGGCAGTTCACTGCATGCCTCTCCTCTTGGGGAGAGAACAAGAAAACAAACACCATATGATAGACACTAACCGTGCTACTTAATGCATTAATGACAATTACTTGCAAACTTCTGGTGACTGAGCTGTAAGACTCCAAAGGACAGACTAGAATAAATTAAGGCAAGGTAATATGGGCAAGTAGAGATTTCACTGTGTAACACCATAAATATTTCTAGCATGCTAAGCGTAAATTTTCTTCAGTTATATAGACAGGAGAACCCAAAGGTAAATGTCATTGTTAATATTCACAGTGTGTGTATCTAAAACGTGTTATTTATTGAACATTTATATTATGAACAAGTGTACTTAAAGACACTTAGTGTAAAGTGTTACTGCCTGCTAAAGATCTCTTCACATAATGTTTGCAGAGTCCTGAGTGGTTTGCAAGTCAATTAAACACTGATGGAACAGAGATAATCACTTCCTATTGAGAAATGTCACATCAGTCTTTCTGCTTCATTTCATTGTGTCATTTAATGCACTGAAATACATTCAAGTGACACAGCACTAGCTATGACATCATGGCATAGGCAATATAACATCCTGAGGCAGCACGTGCAGATGACTAAAAAATACTGTAGTCATACCAGCTGGCACAGAGAGCAGAGAGAAGCTGTCATGTACGTACTTTTAGGGCACACTAACATGCAACCAGAATCTTGATAAACAGATTTTCTCTTGTGTGTTACACCCTAAGCAGCAGCATGCAGGCCTATGCAATTTAACACCAAGTAGCTCTCCCTTCCTTGAAAATTAAGAAGTCTGGCAACCAGTATCGTCAGGATGCTTTTAGGATTGGGTTTCCTCTTGCTTTCTACAAATGGGAATGCTAGCAAACACTGTTGCTCTGCTCTATGTGATACATCACTAACATTGTTCAGGATAATAGCTAACACACTGAAGTTTCAGGAGTGCTTAAAGAGTTGCAGTTCATTTAGTGCTTGCAATTTTTCAAACAGCTGAAATTTCTACCCATAACCAGTTGTCTTTATGAAGAGCACAAGAGGCCTTGTTTTCTTAGGAGTTACGTAGTTACAATGAAGGTAAAAGCATGCTTGGTGAGCAGATAAACCATATGTCCCTATTATAATATGACACTTCATGAATTTGGTTTCAAAATACTTGAAAGCATCCAGATTTTTATTTCATTGTTGGGACACTCTGCTATTGTTGCTAGCATATTTTTTGATAACAGCAAAATCTATGTTCAGAGTTCGCTTAGAATTCATTGCTAACTTGAGTACTATGTTTCATTCAAGTATAAATACTGGAAGAAGTATACAGTAGTATTTAGAAGTATTTTGTGAAATAAACACTGGAAAAAGAAGAGAAGAAAACTCAATGCATTTGGGAACTATTAGACTTAGTCTTGTACTTCATGTAAATGTTGGTGTCATGTGATTCATATTTTGTGATAAATTAGTGCAGCACCCTGAAATAGAAATAAAGAATTCTCCATTTCTCAGAAATACGCATGCATTACTGTTGAATCAGAGCTTGGCAACAATAACACTGGCACACATGAAAGAAGTGTCCTTTTGTCTTCTGTGGGGATATTTTTGGAACTGTGTTTTGAAAATACCGTACAGCTTGTAGCTGCAGCAAACCAAAGAGCACTAGGTAGCCAATATAGCCATGAATGAAACCTGCTGCATTTCCTAGTCAAAGCAGTGACACAATCTTTTCTCCATCCCCATTGCAAACTAATGGTGCTAAGCCTCCTTCCCACTGCGACTGAAGTTCACTTCCAGCAGCAGGTGTGTTAGATGGGAGAGAGACATGGGTCCCTCGTTCCCATCCGTGCCCTTGCTCACGGAGAGCACCTCAATTTGACCTTGATTATTTTTATACATTCATGGCCCCTTTTTGTGTTGCTTTTTAAATACAAAAATAGAAATTAAATCGGAATCAGGAAAATGTAGTTGAAAAGAACTGGAAACTTCAGTTCACTTTCTGGTGTTGAGGAAGCAACAAGACATGAAAAGATAAAGAGAGAAATGTGTATAGAATACCAAAGACAGGGGTTTGTGTGTATTTCTTGTCACCCTACTGTATACAAGGGAAAGTCATTAAGGTTACAAGTCATGACAGTTCTTCTTGATGATAAAATTGCTTTGTCAACAAGAGGGCCAAGTATATAAATGTTTCATATATCATCTCCCGCTCTTTCTGTCTATATATTATATGCTTGCTTGTCTAAGCATAATAAGCCCCTAAAATTTACAGCTTATTCCAGGATTTTTATGTAAAGTTAACTGAAAACAGATTTCACTCAGAAAAATAAAACAAAACCCACTTGCAACCGAAATGCTTCAGCTTTGGAGTCAGTCCTCTGAACAGGGAAAGAAGGTTCTCAGTGAACTGCTGCTGCTGGGGCTCTCTGCTGCGAGACCCTGTACCCAAGGCTCTTTGGCAGCTGGGAAGATCTCATCTGCATGTCCTCCTCAGGAGAGCACAGCATCAGGTGTTTTCTCATTTACTTTCCTTTAGGACCTTTGGCTTGACCTGTCATAGCTCACCCTGACTCAACTCCAGCAGGAAGGGTGGGGGTTTGTCTCTCCCAGAAGAACTGATCTGGTGGTTTCAGGGCTCTTCTGGGATGCAGGAATTTTGGAGTCAAGCCCTCTGAGGCTCAGGATACAAGCCAGATTTCCTGCCTCCTGGATGAGGGGACTATGGCACCATGCATGCACAAGGTGAGCACGGCTACTTTATTCTTCATGCAAGCTTAAGGAAATACAGCGCATAACATTGCTTCCCTGAGCCCAGAAAAGCTCACGTGAGGCTCCAAAGCCCAGTCTCACAAGGGTGCCAAATTCAAGCAAAAGAAAAGTATTCCTAACTCCTCTTTTTTCAGTGTTTATTACAGTCTGATTTGGAAGTCCTCTCATGCTGAGTCAAGCACTCAGCTGGGAATTCATTCTTGGGTGCTCACCTCTCTCCATTCAGTCTCCTAGGTACCTCACCCAGCATCATGAAATCCCCCTTCACAGCCAGGCACTCCAGCCTGTGGTGTGGGTTTTTGCAAGGTTGAAATTCCTTCTGGCACCTTGGCCTTAATACTGTCCTGCTTAAGCAATAGATGCTTAACATTGGTGTGAGCCAGCTGCTTCAGTACATTCTTGTTCTGTTGTGGACACGTGCCATCAAGTGCTGAATGTCACCAGGAGGTCACCTAGGAGGGCATTTGGCTATGGCTGACTCCAGGTATGGATACAGATGGTCACAGAGCTCTAGCAAGAGACCTCAGATCTTCGATAACCAGGACCCAGTCTAAAGCCTATAGGAGTCAAAACAGAAATCACTGTCTTTCCATGTGAAGGAACTACTCCATTAGCTGCATGAAAAAAATGAGCTCTTCTTTCCAGCACAGGGCAGCTATTAGAAAGCAACATTAAGACAGTACACCATTAAAGCTTTGTAACAGACTAACAGGAAGACTGTTGGGAAATCAGATTAAATTCTTTTGAAATGTCTTGGGATAGAGACACTACACTACACTAAACATAGAGATAAGAACACATATTGAGGGAAATTATCAGAGAGCTTAGATCAAAATATTAAGTATTATAACATCTTGAAATAGGCAGCATCTCCCAAGAATTTCACCAAGAGCCTGGATTTTTTGTCTGAGGGAAAAAAAGAAGTGTGAAGTAAAACCTGGGAAAACTAATACCTCTGTAATATAACGCTGCAACAAGCCAGTCCTTGGGCAGCATCTCAAACTGCAGCTAGTGAGCCAAGACTCATTGCCCCACAGAGTGCATGACATGAGTGTACAACGTATGAGATGAGCTGCCCTTTTGTACCTTAAATCCTGCCCAGCTAAACCTTCTAAATTGCCACTGTGGTAGTATCACAGCTTAAAATATACCTTTCCCAGTTCCTTGTGTGTGTTGCCCTGAGAGTTACTCTTGAGGCTAATGGAAGGCAGGAAGTTAGGTGCTGTTATTTTTCTCCATGTGTATGTAAAGCTTAATAGACTAAACTAACAGGGTCAACAATAGACAAAATTAAAACAGTTCTAAAAATGAACTAGACAAGAGGAAACAATTACAAGGCTGCTATTTGGAGGAAACAAGCACTGGGTGGTTCAGTCGCTAACACAATAAAGGAGACAGCCCACGACGGTGCTTCTAAACCCTTCCTGGTCTGGTATTCTCAAACCGTCCAGTGTTGTTTACTTGCCTGGAACGACGCCACAGACACATCCTGACAGGTTAGAAGTGATCCTTGGTGATTGCTGTGGGAAATAGGAAGTGGGCAGAGAGGGCAGCAGTAAGCAATGTCTGCTCGTTTGAGGAGTTGAGCAGCAAGTACTTTCGTCTCTCTGAGTTGTCTAAGGCAACGCCTTCAGTCAAAAAATAACTCCAGGAGGTATCATGGGCTGCAGAAAGCATCATAAGACAACCTGCACAATTTTTCAGGCCTGCTTTTAAGATGTCAAAGTGTTTGGGAGTATTCCTGCTGCCATATCCCCAAATCATTGAAGTGATATTAATTGATGGGAAAAAAAGACACAACCTTAAGTGAAATGCACTAACTGGGAACTCAGAGGACTTGTCCTGGTTTTTGTGCTGACACAGACTTACACTGCATCCTTGCATGTCTCAGCTTCCTGCCTGAGCATTGTTTCCTTTCTCCTTGTCCTTTGAATGACACATTCCAGCTGCACGGTGTTTGGGACAGGGACTGTCTCGTACTGGTTGTAGATACTGAGCATAGAACAGCGATGCCAGGTTTCAGGCTTCTGTAACAAGAATTGGAGACCCCCGAGTCCATCTGCCTTAGTGCTTGTTAATTAATTTATCTATCAAACTACAGAGCTATACAATAATCATTGTTTCATTTTTAATGATAGGCATGAGCCAGGCTTTCTGATTTCTAATTAAAGGTTAGTGATTAAAAAAAAAAAAAGGTAGTGCTTCCTTTGTTGAAGGCACAGAAAGATCATAAATTGAAAGTGCCAAAAGCCCAACAGATATATTATGCAAATATCCATCAAGCAAGCAGGACAAAGATAAGGGAGAGTTCTTTTCAGCCCTCCCAAAAAGGTTCTAGTAAGTGAAGGTAATTTAAAAGCTTTCATTCAAAAGCTAAATATAAAACAATGAAGTGCTTTCAAACCTCTGCTCTGGAAAATTTGTGGAAGGCATCATGTGTAGATCCTCCTGTCTGTCAGGTTTTATCATGTGAGGTGAGAGTGGTGGTGTTTTTGAATCCAGAAAACAATGCAGACCACAAGCATGTAATCAGAAACTTACCACATACTTATTCTTTTTTTCTGCAAATATTTTAATTGCAGCTGCAAAAGATTGAAAGTCCTGCCTGATAAGTGTGTTTTTCTGCTTTAAAAATACAATCAAAAGCATTCTGCTAGCAAGCCTACACAAAAGCTTGTTAAATTAAGTGCTAGGGATTATCACTGAAGGTAAGTGAATATAGAAGGCAGGTGGAGATAATGAAAGTAGGATATTATCCCATTAACATTTGTTCTGGTACTGCACCCACTTTGCTGTCATTTCTCATCAGCATCCTACCAGAAAGCTACAGACTGGCTGGTAACTATAGCACAAAAAGTGTAGCCTGCCAGTCCTGCAGAGCGAAGGAAGGTGCTGACGGCTCGATGTCAGTCAGGGCAGTAATACGCTGAGGAAAAGTGCAAGCTGCAGGCGAGGCTACAGAGAGCAGCAAGGTGCCTGATCCACCTTCTCAGCAAAGCCAAATGCCGTCGGTGATGCAAGAGCTCTGCTTGGAGCCTGCCAAAAACTTGTACACTCTTTCAATGTTTCATTACCTCACACCACCCATTCAGCTGCTAATGGCACTCCTTCTATTGAAAAGTGATCTAGCACGATGCACGTGTCCCACAGCACACACAACACCTCCAGGCCCTTCTTTAATAACTAGGAACTCAATGTACTCTCTAAATACAGGCTGGCAACGAGGGTGGTGCAGAGTTACACTGGCCCTTGGGCAGCTTGGGGAAGTGAGGCAGGAGAGGTGGAGATCCTCCCATGGCTCCCGGGCTGCAGGAGGGGGTGGAGGGTGACCCAGCAGGGTCTGCAGCTATGCCCCTTCACTCCCGACACACTGGGCTTCCCTAGTGGGGAAGTCAGGGGGGAAGAAGATAGAAGGATGGCTCTGCCATCTCCTCATCTCTGCCCTCCTCCGGTGGGGGCTCCAGGAGTCCCCCGGGAACAGGAGTAAGCCATTTTGCTGCTCACCAAGGGGAGCTCCCTGGAGAACCCAGGTCACAGGGCAGGGGGAATAAGAGCCACCTGGAGTTAGTTTTCGGGGCTTGTTAAAGAGAGTTGAGTTAGAGCTTTCATTTTCCAAGATTTGAAAAGACATTTCTGCAAGCACAGATTGACCTTGTTTGTTCATCTACTTAAGCACAAGCTTTTGTTCCTCCTGAGGAAGATGGTGATTTAGAGGAAAAAAGCTTCCATGGAAGAGTCCTTATGATGCCCCCAAGCTGGCAACACTTCTACACGAGGACAGAATTTGCAGGAAAAATGGGGGCACTGTAACGACTGGCAGGCAATTCACTGCAGCTTCTTCCAGCCAGTACCCTCACTATTTTTACCTCCAGTCTTTCTTCCCTCCCATTCTTTTCCTTGCCATTGGAGTTTCTCCTGTGATTCCTCTCCTTGATTTGTCTCTCCAGGTAACTAATCTCCGCCTAAGTAAATCCCATTCCAAGAACGAAACTCCCATCTCAATTAATCACTACTCTCCCTGCTTTAGATGTTTTAATTTCCCCTTACCCCATCTCTCGTTTGTTTACATACACTAAAAAAATCTGTGGAGGTGGGGAAAGCCCATTATTCCACATTTCTACAAAGTCTAACTCTTTACCCTCTTTTCCCCCTCTTTTCTTTCCCTCGCTAACCCCCTAATTGGCCCTGAGTGTTATAAATACAATTGCATTTGGCTTTGAGCACATGTCAGTCCCATAAAATAAGATGCTCTACAGAGGATACCTATAGTCCATGCTTCATTTTTTTAACCTGTTTTCCTTCTTCCTTTCTGCTCCTGTTTTCATTGTCTCTCTGTTTTTGTTTGTCTCCTCTGCCCCATTTTTCATCCAGGACCTCTCTCTGCTTCACCCCACCCTTGTAGCCTCACCTCAGAAGAATGCAAACCAAATAACCATTCAAGGCTGATGAACTTTAAAACCCACGACATTCAAGTGGGTTGGAAATTAGACAAAACAATTTCACCCATCCCTCGTTTAGGGCCCTGACGAACAGCTTGGTGCAGCTCCCGGGTAGTGTGCAGGAGGATGTGCTGCTGCATGTATCCCTTTCATAAGGGAAACGCTGGAATGTGGCTGTGTACCAAAAAGCCTGTTGTAACATGGTTTGTTAGAAGGACACCCTGGATCTCCCACATGCATCTCATATACAGGGCTTTTCAGCTCACCACCTTTGATAGTGAGCACATGGAAATGGCAGGATGAGTCTTGTTGATTGCTTAAGTGGAGTAATTTCTTAGGGTAGTGAATAGACTAGTCAGCAAATATGCTTGGCCCAAGTTGAAAATCTGTCCCAAACAACTGAATTGAGCTTTGTTTGCTTGAGCAAGAAAATAAGATTGAAAGGAGTCCCTCATTTTCACTTTCTTGCTTTTTATAAACCATTTCTTAAAATTGCCTAAGAAAGGCATGTTTGCTCCCTTTATTTTCTTCAAAAATCACTTCCAAGCTGGCTTAAAAATGTATTTTATTTACTTAGCAGGTCATTTAAACAGTGTAAGAGCAGAGCCCAGGCACTGGGCTCTGAGGTGTGAGGAGGAGGTACTTTCCCCGGTGCCTGCAGCGTGGCAGGGCTGTAGGCAGCACTCAATGTGGGCAGCAGCGGCGGGTCCCAGGGCCGGAGGGGTCCCTGCCTGCAGCACCTCAAGCCCCGCGCAGGGAGGGTGCAGGGGGTTCAGATGCAGGCAGACAGAAGGGCCAGCGCTTTGCCGCTGCATGCAGAAGTCAATCTGCGTTCATCGTTTACTCAGCTCTCGCCCTCTTTCTTTTCACACACAAAAACAAGCTGGCAGTTATCACAATAACAAAGCTGGAACTGAATTTCTTTTCTGGAAAACCATGAATATCTGTTCTGAGTTTGGATCCTATAGGATGAAGCTATTCTTTATACAGGAAGGGGCTAAGATTATTTCTTGAAAATGAGCTAACAAAGTGAAAACGAAGTATTTTAAACTACGAGAGAAAGAAAGTGCTTGAATCCAGATTTCATCAGATCTCTAGGGACGTAAATCTAGTTTTCCAGGCAATTAGTTTCAAATCATGATAAGTGACAGATGCTTTCATTTATTTGGCTGAATTGTGACAACATTCTCTTTTTAAATTTTTTTTTCTATAGCCCTCCAAGCCTGTTCCAAAATCTACTCAAGCCAGTGGAAAGACTCCCACTGTCTTCAAGTGGGCTTTGGATCAGGCCCTAATTAGCCTTGGGCAAACCCATAAACTCACATACTTAAATTGTTGTATGTTAAGTCTCAAACCATACTTTGTTTTCATTCTAAGTTTACTAGAAAAGCTATGAATAGCTTACATGTCTTCATTTAGGAAAATTTAACTAAATTAGTTTGTATAAAAAGCCCCCAACAAGTTAAAACCCTACCCTGGGAGCACTATACCTATATCCTGTTAAGAAAGAATGGGAAAAGAGTACAGTGTTTCCATAGGCACAATGTATGTTTCAAACATTGCAAAAATCATACCCAGAAATCTTCCTCCAGCAGAGTCTTTGTATTCACTAATGATAGTCTACTGTATGTCTACATATACCACAGCAGCTGATATATGTATGATATATGAAAGAGTGTCTGCATACACCAGGATGCATATTAAATATAGCTGTAAGCAACTATAATTTTTATTGATGTAAATAAACTACACTAGCTGAAGGATATTTTTGCTGATATAATTATATCTACGTTAGAGTTCTTTTGGCATGCCTGTGTGCTTCAGGTGAATTTTTCACACTTCATAGCAAAGCTGGAAAGACTTTTAAGAGCTGGATAACATTTTAGTTGGCAAGGCATAAGCTTCTTGACTTGTGATACAGTAGAATTTACCTAACAAGCACATTGGAGAAGGCACACAATTCAGGTAGTTACATCAAAATCCTGAATCCAGAACAGACCCAGTGCCAATCACAAGCTTTTATAAAGACTAAACAATGCAGAAAAGGTACACAAACAAGTGCAGACAGCTGCCTTTTCACTTTGTTTATAATTAGAGCAGGCTGTACCCTTCCTAGCTCACTCCCTTCCAGAAGTCAGGTAGCCACTTTATTATTGCCACATACTCCTCCAGCAATACAGTTTATTAGCCTGGGCTTGCTGCCATGATAGCACAGCTACACGACTTTCAGAGAGGACCTGGTGTGTGTCTGGCTAGCTCAGAATGGAGCCATGTAGGAATCTGCTGTGTTGCTATACTGGATGGGACTTCTGGTCCAAAATTAGATGTCTATGATGTAGGCGTCTATGTCTGAGTTAGTTCTCAAGGCTGTTTTTAGAAGCAGTGAAGAGAAATGGGCACATCTGGGGTTCAATCCATCTCATTCAGAGGTATGGGTCTAAAAGAGGCTGCAGGAATTATATGTGCAGGTGTGTAAACTTAGGTGGGGTGATTTCCAGCCACCTTCATAAATGGCTGCAGCTTGGGTTTGATAACCCATGGAAGCTGCGCTGGTTTAGGTAAAAGTGAAATGCTATAGCATGTTAACAAAATAAGTACCGTATGGAGCCATGGCCAAGGTATGAAATGGAGATGTGTGCCTATGGATAGTAAAGCCTAGTACTTTCAAGGACACTACTGCAAAATCCTGTTTTGGAGACAGATCAAATAATTTATGTTCAGTGCTTGCTGTATGCCTTCCCTGCACTAATCTATTGGGGGCTGCTGGAACAACAAGCAGGAAGGTAATGCAATGCTGTCCCAGATAAGAGTATCTCCAAACAAACTTGAAAAACAATGAGGGAGATTAAGTGTGCTAAGTGGCCTTTAAAAGACACTGTCTGTGAAACTGAAGAGAGAGATGGATTTTCAATTTAGAGAGGGGACCATGAGACAAGATTTACTAATCTGGGTGGGAAGGCACAATCCACAAAGATGCTCATGAGGAAGGTGACTAGACAGTCAGTAAGCTTGCAGATAGTTGTCTTATTTTGAGATAAGTTTCTTTTCTATATTGCTTTTGTTCTAAATAAATCCTTAACTTTACTTTGGTGCTGCTGCCCTTGTGCTGAGTCTGTACAGGAGTAACTAGGTTAGTAGTGCTTAGGGGCTGGTTTGCGGGCTGCTTTCAGATGGTGAAAATACACACTAGAATCCTGTGTCGAGCTCCAGACTCTCAAGCTATCTGCAAGCAAGCAGGTACCTCTGCAGATGGCGGGGCAGTACAGTGCTGGTGCTGCTTCTCAGTGGCACTGGATCAGCCCAGCCACTGTGCCTGAGCACAGGTCCCTGCTCCTCGAGAGGCTTCATGTATCACCAGCCTAGCAATCGCCACCCTGGAGCTGCAAATACAGCTCCAGAGACCTTCAGGGCCTAGAAGGGCAGTTCTGCAAATTCACTGGCCTAACCTTGATTTACGTTTGTTTGCCTTGCGTTTACATGCTAAAAGGGGGCAGACTAAACCAGCATACACTGACATGGTATCGAACAAGCCGACAGTGTTCAAAAGTATCTTCCTAGTGATGAAGAGGTCCTAGAAACTGAGGTCTCCTCCCTGCTTGGAGATGCAGTGAAATAGAGGACAGCTGTATCTGCATCCAGTATGTCTTACTTATTCAGATCATTTGCATAAAAATGGCCAGCCCAGCCTCAGGTTAGAAAATTGTTGCAGGCTTTCAGCAGCCATCCAGCATAAGAATTAAATCTTCCAAATGAATAAACTGATTGTGGTGTGTCAGATACTTCTCACTGAGTTTGAAATAAAAACATTTTAAAAACCTGTTCACACAGCATAGTTCCTTATGCCTGATCTGGCAATTAGCACAACTCTTCTGTGAAGCACCCTGTTAAGTAAACACATTTGATCTGCAGCAGTTTTCATCAATGGTTCAGTCAAGTTAACTCGGTGCATCTTTAAGGATGAAATCTGCTGAAAGAGGGGTTTATTTTATTTTGAAGGAATACCTTTAACAGATGTCAGCTGCACAGAAATGAACAAATAAGTGGGTTTAGAAGGTGCCAGCAGCAGCCATACAGCTTTTGGTGTATATTTGATTTTTAGATAAACCTTCACATCATGAAGGCACCTCCTATCTCCCTTTATGTGGAAAACAGACATTTTGTGTTGAATCCTTCATGCTTGCTGGTGACCAGATAGACAATCCTAATACTCAGCATGTTTCCAAGTTGTGGGGTTTTTTTTATTCTGGCAGTGTTAAAGTTTGCTTAACAAATCTCTCTCATTACAAATATATAGAGGTCAAAAAAGGTTATTCAAATACATTTGAATGAGATGTATTATTCTACAGTCTCTGCTGTCTTCTTTGGCTTCCTGGATTACCACCACCGGAGCATGTGCACATAAAAGTAATTGAATCCAAATCAGCAGCCTGCCTCCATCTGTGATTTATTTCATTCACCAGCGGAAGGACCTTTCAAAACTCTCACAACTTCAGCCTTTCAATGAAAATGACAGATTATTTTCCTGCTGAAGAGGGATAATATTATTAAACACCCAGGCTTTTCAGAATGGCAATGCATAGCAAGAAGGACTCTAAGCACTAGATGCAACATCTCCACCTTCACCAGAGGCTACTTGTCAGAAATGATTTCTTCTCTGTACAGGAGACATTTTTTCCCTTCATTGAGTCTCCCTCCTAAGGCCATTTTAAGTAAGTCCTTGGGCATACCAAACTTTTTCATATCAGAGCTTTAAGACTTGCAGTTGTTAAAAAACTTTTCATCAGTGTAGCAGGTAAATGTCATAGGGATCACTAAAAATAGGGATACATAAGTCAAAAGGTACAATTCCATGTCATTTAAGATGGTGTAACTCACCATCCTGTTCTTCATACTGTCCATAACCTCCCAGTTCAGATCCATATAGGCAATTTCTAGCCTTCAGACATTTGTTCACCCTGCTTTGAAAGAGCTGTTAGAAATGTAGCCCTGGGGACTAAACCGACAAATCGTTCACCCAGCTACATACATATAAGCTAGTGTTTACTCTTTGGCAGGTTGGCAACAAATTTCACCCCTGATTTCCCCAAATCCTTGAGAAGAGGTTGCATTTATTTTGACACCCATGTTTAGCCAGGTATAGTATTTCCTAGTAGATCAAACCCAAGTTTCTTTGGGTAAATGCACACTGTAAGGTGAGACGCAGGTCAGGGAATGATTAAAGGCTGTACGTCTGTCCCTGGGATGCCGAGGTATGGGTGTCACGTACCCATGTTGTTCTCAGGGCAGGTCAGCATCCAGGTGCCCTACCTTCCCCAGAGGATCTGGCTGCCTACAACACGGGCCTTTTCAGCAAGGAGCATGCACCGGCTGGCTTGCCCAAGCGGGGTTGTTTGATAGTGCTGTAAGGCACTCTGGGACTGGTGGTGGAAACCCACACTGAGCCTGTTTGGCCTTGCTTGTGCTGCAGCTGCAATGGCTGCAAGGGGGGCATGCAGGGCATAGCTTCCTCTGCTTCTCAGCGCGGGTTTGCACAGGAACCCCCTTCTGCCACCAAAATTCTACGTCGACAAAGCGAACTTAGATCCCTGTTCAAAAGGCCTTATAATGACGCAAATCAGGGTAAGGTCAACATGAAGTATTATCAGCCAATTAATTAATGACTTTAGCCTTACTTTTTTGTCCTGAGTGCTGGAAATAATTTCCTTTCTCTTTGGTAAAAGGCCAGACTGGGCTCAGCTGTTGTCAAGAAGGGTAGTGGGGAGCTCTGGTGGATACACAGTACCTTTCCTGACCTCAGTTTATCCACACAAAAATGAATAACGCTGTTACACTTCGATCTACTATTTTCAGAACCTGACCTTAGTGGGCAATTAGTCACTGCAGAATGAGATAGATAAAAAAAGGGACCTAATGAGACAAGTCAGTTGTCAGCCTCTGCTCTCTCCACCAACAGGCAAATCCTTACTCAAATGCTAGTCATCAGTGCAATTAGAGCTGGTAATCCAGGCAGAAGTTCTGTAATGATCTGAAGTAAGAAGGAGGGATATTCCTAAATGTTTTACCCATCCACTCATCCCTAGCATGAGGAACTAAATTCCAGCTCTCCAACAGATTTATGCCAAAGTTCACATCATTTTATGTTTATGTTCAGCAGCTGAATTCCTAAATTAAACTTATGGCACATTTCTTATTAGAGTTTAAAAGAATGAGTGAAGTAATATTTTTCCCTATGGAAATTTCTTGGCACAAGTTCTTTGGTACTTTCAAACATGATTTTTGAAATCTCTTTTTAAAAAAGCAGAAAGTCAATGCATATTTACTTGGACTTAGCTATAGATAGATTTTCAGCCTCTGGCTTTCAGATTCACATCCTAGGAAACAAAAGAGCTTCTCCCTTGAGTGAAAGGAGTTTTATTTGTTGTGAACCCAGGGCCAAGATACTATTGAGTTCATGCCCACCACTGGCTATTTTAATCCATACAGACCTCATCCATGTTGTCCTGTTACAGGGTTCCTGTCAGCACCCCAGAAACCACCCCTCCCCCGACAGCCCCCTTTCCTTCTTGCACCCCCAATCACATCCCAAAGGCAATCAATGTTTAGGGGCAAGGCTCTCCTCATGCCCGTTACTATTCAGTGGGACCATCCCACTCACTCTGGTTTGCAATGACATCCTGCCGCCCTCCTTCACCAGCGCAGGGCTCCCTGTGTTTGGTGAGCGACTGGCCGCATCAGGATGGAGACAAGGGCAGCTCCTTCCAGGATGATGCTGACACATTGGTGCAGACCCACCAGCATGTGCTGGTCAGGAGCCCTTCTCTATCCCCTGCTCACGCTCCCATCAGCCCATCAGCCTGGTGTTTGGAATGGGGAAAAGTACTGCCTACAGCCACCATGCACAAGCAGGCAGGGGGCAAAAAAGCATGAATAGGTGTGGTCTTTCTTTGGATGCAAAATACTGCCCATGATTTCAGGACATGTGGTGTCCTGACTTGCTGGTTGCCTTCCCTCCAGCTCACTCCCAGAACGGCAGCAAGATGGTATGGAAAGGGGTGAAGCAATGTGCAGCCACATATGTGCGCCCCAGCCTGACTGTCCAGCTCCTGGGGGTCAACCATTCATCACAAACACATGCCAGAGCAGCGTGGCCTGACACCATCACTTCTTGCCAGACAGCATGGCACCTTTGCACTCCTTTTTCTCCAGGTCCTGCCAAATGCTCTTAGGAAGCAGTCCCCTCTTCCTGCCTCCAGTGTCCTCCACAAGCCAGCCAAGTCTGTCTGTCTGGGTTCAAATAGAGTCCACTGCTTAGGGAAAAGCAGGCTGTGAAGCTGGCTGTCTTGTGCTGCAGAGATACAGAGGGCTGGCCAGGAGAACGCCTTCAAGGGAGTGGGTCAGGGTGCTGCAGATTTGCGCTGCTTGCACCTGGGCAGGCATAGTGCAGGTGTCTGCCTCGCCAAGGCTGGAAGGTCTTGAGGAGGCAAAAGTGATGCTGATATTTCTGGAAAGGTTCTGCTGGGGCTGAAGCAGGTATGAGGCTCATCTCAGAGAGGTGAGCTGCAAGCCAGCTGGCATCCTGCTGCCAGCATGGTGGGGCTGGTTCCCCTAGACCAGCTGTTTCTGCTAGAAACACCCAGGACTAGCATGCTGGGGCACACACCTGGTGCTCAGAAGGGGGGGTGGTGTCTAAAAAGACTGAGAAATAGGCTCCAGAAGTGCTGTGACCTTTGCAGGCAATTGGTCCAGAGCAGCCTCCTGCTGGCCTCACCTTTCTCCCCACTTCTTCCACTTCTTAAAATTACAGCCAAAACACTCCCCAGGTGCCTGTTACAAACACCTTCATCTGAACTGCCCTGTCTCAGGGCCTCTAAGCTCAGCACCGCTCAGGCTGCTGTGTTGGCAAGAGAAGAAGAGGCATTTCTGTGCTCTCCTGGTTTCTAATAAACACCTCTTGGGAGACATCCTGAGAGATGCCTTAGGAAGTTGTCTTGGAGAGGGAAAGCTTGGGCCCAGGGAGCAGCCAGGGAGTCACACCGCCTCTGCCATTGCTTCTTCTATTTGGAGGAAATGTTGCTCAGGGAGTCCTGGGAATAATTTAAATGGTTTCAGATTTTGTTCTACAGTGTGTCTGAGATGTTTCCAGAGCTGTCTCAGACGATCTGCAAAGTAAGTTTCTTTGCACACCCCAGATTGTCAGCGGGGTAGGACCTCGAGCTGGTCAGGAAAACAGGTCCAACAGCACAGGCCATAGGGAGGGCATGGGGATGCTATATTTGAAGATGGTTTTCCTGTTCAAAAATGTATTGTCTAATGCATTTTTTCCAGGTCTATTGGCTGAGTTGCCAGTCCTGATTTGAAGGCTGGCCTGAAAGGAAAGAGTGAGAGTTAGTGCTGAACTAAATGCTGTTGACACAGTTGGCGCATTGTAGCATGGCACAATGGTCCTGGGAGCTGAGGACAGTTTCCCTGTTTCTGAGTATTTTTGTGAATCCTGGAGGACTGCAAGGCATCACTCATAAATGTCCTGTCCCATGGGGGCAGGCTACAAAGCCAGTTCATTGCTCACAGCCTGTGTGACTTGGGAGAACACGTGTGCCTTATCCCAGGGAGTATTAACAGGCTTTGCCTCTGGGTTGTGAAGCTGTGTCACATTACTGACCTGTGCCTCATCTCCCAGCTTGGTGACATGGGAAAGGACAAGTTGCAATTCCTCTCACATGAAGATGTGTGCAGTCCCAGTGAGGGCTACCACCACTGCTTGGAGATGACAAGAGAGCCCACACTCATTCACTTCATATGCCCTGTGTCCTGGCTGTGAAATCCTGGAGGGAAGAAAGGGGAGAAGCTTTCTCAGTGCATGTAGGCAACTAGATGGGCCACCTTTGTGTAGGCAGAGTCTGGCTTCTGTGTCCTCCGTGGGCTGCTGGGCGGAGGTGTAGACAGCCCTGGGGAAAGGGTGCAGAAGGTGGCTGGCCCAGAGCTCTCTTGTCTGGCCCACATTTTTCCCTATCCCCTGCTTTTGGTGGAAGATACTGGTGGATGATGATGTGAGTCAGGTGGTGCTTATGTGGTCTCATGCATTTCTCCTGGGGACTGTAGGTGTTTTGACTTTGTGGTTTGGGTTTTTTTTCTCTTTTTCCCCCTCTGTACAATAATTGAAGTGAAAGGTCAGGAGTAATAACCAGAAAGAAGGGAAATAGGAGTGCTTACAAAGTGAACTAAGCCTCTGGCTGGGAATCTTGGCTGACATCTATGTTTTGCACAACATGTTCTAGTAGCTTTTACTGTCAGAGGTGGTCAGGGCAGTGCAAGCTCCAGCAGAAGAGCTGCTTCTGACCCAACATTAGCCCATGATGTAGGTGCAGACAGGAGGGAACAATGACATTAGCAAAATTTACAGTGGCTACAGGTACTCCTTGGAAATCTCCCAGCCTGTGATTGACAACTCAAATACCAAAAACAAGGCAGGGCTGAACTAAGTTCATTCACCAGATTGAGAGCCAGGTTCTGGACAGCATAATGGGAATCGGCAATCTCAACAGGTGTCTGGTAGACACGTAATCCAAATCCATGTATAGAACTCAGCATGGCCAATGAATAGCCTCTTTGTATATCAATTGAAATGGTACAAATCTCTCACTAACTAAAGAAGGTCTCAAGGCAGCGTTGGCTTTAGCCTGTTTCATGAGGCAGGCCAGCGTAAGTTTTGCTCACTTCTTTATCAGCTTTCTAGCACCCTGATAACATATCTGTCATCTCTCTTGACAATTTGAACAGGAACCAGTCATTTCCAGGTAGTATTAAGTAAACTTTTCAAAAAGTTTTCTTCCCTTTCTAGCTTTTCTTCTTTTTCAGTTTTCTGGAAAAAACCACGAGATGGAAAGGAGAAGAAATGACAGGAAGAAAATCCTAAACCAAGTCTTCTAAAATTCAACCTGGGATGGTCAAAAGCTCAGAAATTAGTCAGTATGCCTTCCCCAAAACTGCCATGGAGCAATACTACCATTTCTGGCCAGCTCTTATGGACAAAATGTTAAACATGATTTTGCAACAATAGGGTCACAAGAAAGGACCAACACAGTTTTTGGCTGTAGGGCACAGTCAGATGTCATTGAAATAGTTCCTTTCTCTGGTAACCAAAAATACATAATGCAATTGGATTAAACGAAAACATCTGAAAGGTTTAATTTATGAGAGAAGATTTACAGGCCAGAGGCATTAAGTGTATTTTTATAGGAGGACCATTTCTAATAATTGAGAACTTTAGGTAGTGCAGATATGTATGTCAAGAAAAGGAAGAAAAAAGCAGGAAAATCTCTTTACAGTAAGATCCACAATTCCCTGTGGAATTGTCTCTCACAGGAGTTGGTGAAAAAACACGGTCATTTTTATTAGATCTGACCAAACACCAGACCCTAGGGCAACCCTGCATTTTCAAAATATTGATCATCATCATCAACCTGGTTTATTTCTTTCATGAAGTTTCTTCTCATAAAGAGCTCATTTTGTTTTCAAAATGAAGATAGGGAACCAGCACTGCATATCTGACACAGACAGGTTAGAAATAGGCAAAAACAAAGGCAGGAGGTGCTATCAGGATCTTTCCTAAACTGCTGGTGTGGCAGCCTGACAAGTAGGGTTACCAGCCCTGACATCTCTGCAGGAATTACTGCACCTCATTACGCAAGAGCAGAAAATACTCAGATCACCTGGTTCCTTTTCACTCATCTGCTGCACAGAGGTTAGACTGCAGTGAACCACCAGATCTTATCAAAGAGTAAAAAGAAATGAGTAGGTTTGTGAACAGCAGAGCCAATGGAGCCTGGTCTGCGAGGAATTGTGCCTTGTGGTTGGGTCCTGTGATGTCTAATAAAGTGTGAGTTTTGCTTGAAGCTTTACATGCAAGAGGAGCATTCATTCACCATTGCTGTCTCCCACGTGGATTCTCTGACACTTCACAAGGGGCGAGCTCATGCCACTGAGTTCTTGCAGCTGGCACAAGTAGGCTTTCTTTTCTTTAATCTCTCCTCCATACCCTTTGAGACCTCTCTGCAGCTAACAAATTTGGTTTAGATTGGTTGTGTGTGTGCCCCAGTCATTCTTTCCCACCCCATACTCCCTGCTCCCTGGAGGCTTTTGTGGGACCAGAACAAATAGCTGAATTGTCCAGAAAAAATGAATTAGAAAAGCTCTTGAGTGGGCCAGATCAGCCACAACATGATCCAGTTCCCTGAACCAGGTTCCTCCCAAATGCTTGTGGAGACAGAAGGAAGGGGGCAGGCCCAAGGCAAGAACAGTGATCTGGGGCAGGAAGGGAGCTCAGTGGCTTCCTCCAGCAGCAGGGCTGCCTTCTGGCAGCCAGCAGTGAGCCTGTAATATAAAAAACACGCCTGGAAGAGTTAAACAGTAGTCCCTGAACAAAGTTCACTGGCTGAATCCAGGCGGCGTGTGTTCACACATATTCATGGGCAAGCCTGTGGCTACCCGTTAGGTATGAGGATTGGGCTGGGGCAGGAGTTGTTTCCCTGATAGAAAGCACGTCCTTGCCAGAGCTGGAACATAACAAGCACAGAGGGCTTTTCCTTATGAACACATAAGGCATTGCTTTCTTCTCAGATAAAAGCACCTTTAAGCGAATGGAAATCTGAATGGCAAGAGTTGCAAAAAGGAGAGTAAGTGTTGAAAAGGTGCTGTCGGGTTTTTCACTAGCTGCTACTCCCACTCTCCTCTCAGTTCCATACGCTTCATCCCAGGGGCGGGCTTTAAAGCCTGGTGGTTGCAGCAAACTGGGGGGAACCAGGAGAGTTTCAGGCCATAATCCCACCTAAACTACTGACCGCTGTGCAATTGCCAAAGTTGCTGGACCGCTTTGTGCCTTGGTCCACCAAGCTCAAGATCTGGGCAAGACATGGAGGTAAAAGAGAAAGAGATGCTGATTTATGCCTGCCTGAGTCAGTGTGTCAGAAATGGGTAGCTGGTGGTGAAAATTTCTTTTTGTGGATTAAAACTTACTCTGTATGATGCTCTGGTCAGAGGTGATATGGCTGCCACAGAGAAACAATAAACACTCTAAAATCCTGGCAAGCTAAGGAAACCCACGGTAAACCATCTATTCAGATGAGTATCATTCCCTTACATGGCAGCTGTTTGAGTTCACGTGGCTTCCAGTAAACCGAAATGCTGTTTTATAGTAAATTCCATTGCTTTTAAATGTCTTATTTTCACTGCTGCTTCCTATAGACTTCTTATCAGGCATCATTTTAATCAATTCTCTGATACTGCCCTGGTAGGCTAAGTGCATTCATTATAACTACTTTGTGTTTTGATACCCAATTTTAAAGCTCCTCCACTCTGCTTCCTTTGCTGTAGTAGATGTGTCAAGCATGCCCTGACTGATTTAGCTTTGTCTGCCTGTCTAGTCAGTGAGGACTGGAAAATTTACATTCGTGCAGAAACACTGAGTTAATAATGATGAGGTGCTGAAAAAGTTTTGGGTCACATCCAAGTCTGTGTTTCCGAAAATGAGACCAAAGGCAAGAACTACAGACTCAGAAAAATACAAAATTCGATTCACTTTTTAACCTTACAAGGGTTTTTGTCTTCATTTCAAAGGAAATTCTGTTCGGTTACGCACATGAAAGTTCAACAATTTGAGGATGTAATCCTGTAATTCTTTGTCAGGCAAGTCTCCCATTGACTCAGTGATTTCAAAGGCCCTGGTGCCTGTGTATGAATGGCAGGATATGGTGCAAATTTATGATCACGGAGAGCTCTGCTGTGTCCTACTTTCACATTTTTTTTTAATTCACTTTATGGGAACATTATGGGAAAGAGATCCTGGCCTCAATTCATTCCACTGGAGCTCTGCCACCCACTTCCGCAGAGCCGGGCTTCCACCCGTTCTGCTTCTTACTAAACAAACAAGTTGTGGTACCTCTAAGAACGACATATCTGGAGGCAGCCTTGAAACAGCATCCACATATTGCCAGACAGCAGGTGATTGATTTTAAGCAAATACACAGAATTTTTTTTTAGGAAATGGTGAATCGAGGGTGTGTGACATAATGGCACTGTGGCAAGAATGTGCACTCCACAGAAAAGATTTTGCAGCGCAGTGACTGTAGCCTTTGACAAAGAGACTGCTTATGGCTAATGTCCTGACTTCCTTATCCTCCCAACCTCTTTTCTTAATATGAACCGTCTTGATAGAAGGTGAAGGATAAGATGGATTAATAGTATAGCTTTTCTCCATACCTAAATCATGCACAAAGTAGGATCTATGGCACTGTTGGTGTCATAAAATAGAGATGCGATACCATTGCCTGGACATTATCTCCCTTGCTACCCTTGAACTCCGGAGACTTAATGGCCTTCAAATAAATGGTATTTAAACAAACCACTTTTCAAATGATCTTGTGGAACCTATTTAATCATTACCAGGAATAAGCAGTCATTGCTAAGAACTGGATTTTCCTGGCTGCACAAGCGATAGTCAGTGTGCTCAATCCCTGGGGATCAGAAGATGGTTTAACAACTTTTTTGAGTGCAACTGCACCATTTAACCAATTTAAAAAATGATGCTGCAGATTTACCAGCCTCCAATCATAACTTTATTATCAGGAGCATTCTGACAACTGCTGAGCTTAAAACATGAGGTCCTACCAGTTAAATGTACGTCTTCGCATACCTTCCTTTCTCTCTCTCCATGTGTAATATATGGATATATATCCTCTTAGCCTTAAATTTCATCATTTGTACGTAGGGACCAACAAGAGCGTGAATTATCCAGGACTGGGACTGAATTCAGCAACAGCTTATCACCATGCTTCATGTGCTGGAAGTAAGAGTCCACATTCTTTATCCAAATATGCAATTAGTCATAGCAGTTACTGTAAAAACAGAATGAATCTGAGAAGATGCATCTGCTTAGGCAGAAAAAAAAAGTCCCGAGGAAGTGGAAGTACTTTCTTTCTTGCATAATTTCACTAGTGTAGCAACACCAAAGTTCTCTGAGCATAAGTTTCTCTCTTTAACCACGTCCACGGAGTGCAGCAGTGGGTGCCTGTATGTGCTATACATCAACCCTTTGACGAGTATAACAATAGTTCCCATCTATTCTCATTTTTCCACTCTAAGTTTTAGCCTATTTTGGCTTTATGTCTTATGCCATCATTCATCTGAATGAGTAGCTGTGGATCTGAACCACTGGCATTTATGTGTGAGATGTAGTAAACTGGGAAGTTAGATGGATCATTGCAGACGAAAAGGAAAAAGCTGTTATCTAACAAAATCCAGTGCTCCATATGTCGTCTTGCAGGTGTCCCTTTATGTTCTCAGAGCCGAGTACTTAATGGCTCTACTTTTTGCATAAGCACTGTCAGATTTTCTTTACCTGTTTATATCGTCATGTCCACCACTCCACAAAAGTATTTCCTGCCAGCGAATTGCTCCTCATGCCAGTCAGGGGAGCGCTTTTTCTCAGCAAAGCCGTCACTGCGAAGTACGAACTTCCCCTCCCCACCCCACCCTGAAACATTTTTCGAAAAGCTGAGCGAGACAAGATGTTCGTCTTCCTTGGCATGTCAGTCCAATGTCACGGCTGTTTTAAGGCCAGTGGAAAAGCCCCAGTGCGGGGCGCGGGTGCGGGGCGGGGGCCAAGGCGAGCTTTTTTCCTCACCCGAAAGGGCTTTGCCCGACGGGAGCGGCGGTGGCTCCGCCGCCCAAGCCGCGGGGCGCTGCTGCAGCGCCGCCGCTCCGTCGCTAGTTGGGGCTCCCGGCCAAGGGACGAGGCGGCCCCGGCGGCCGGCCCCGGGCGGCGCGCTCCCGCGGGGGGCGCGCCCCCGCCCGCCCCGGCCCCCCCCCCCCCCCCCCGGCGGAGGGCAGCCCCCCGCAGGTGCTGCACCTCCTGCCGCGGCGGGAGGGCCGACCGCCTCTGGGAGGGCTTTCTTCCGAGGAGCTCAGAGGCTCTCTGCGCCTCCCCAAAAAGGCGAAGGTAGGAGCTAGGTAACCGTTACCACCCCGCTTCTACAGGTAAGGAAAAGCAAAACGCCCCCAAATTAAGCAGCTTTCACAAGGGCAGAAAAATAAAACTATTGCAGGTTGCAGAACAGGATCGAGGTAGACCATCTGCCAGTCCTTTTAGTACCAAATAAATTGTCATCTTAAAGAGGTCCTAAAATCTGTACGTGATTTTAAGGATGTAAGTGCTACCACTGGCTTCGCTAGGAGTGCTCACATTACAGCATCTTCTAAAACGTGTTGCCCTGACTTAGTTTTCTGAATGTATCAGTTGTTTCACGTTTAGGGAGATGGCTTTGCCAGCCCTAAAGAGGGAACCTAAAATAGAATAAACTGCAGTATCTAAGGTTCTGGGCCAAGTTTCAGTTTTAATCCTAAATAGCCCTAAATCCATTCTTAGTAAGATGTGAATCATCATGTTTATAGTCAGAGCTACAGAGATAAAACTCAGCACAGTCTGTAAAAAAAATTCCGTATTAAAATGTGAAACTACAGTTCCTCTTAAAGTCCTAAAACCTGATACTAAAAAACTATCACCCTCTTAACACAGGTGCCGACTGTCCAGACAGGAAAATCTGCCACAAGGCTGGTGTCCCTCTTCCAGTCTCTGGAAAAAAAAAAAAAAAAAGAAAAAGAAAAGAAAAAAGGCCTTTCATGGTCAAAAACACTCAAGCTACAGAACAGATTTTTCTTTCCTATTACTTTTTTTTTTTTTTCAGGTTTGTTTGTTCTGTCCCCTCCTCACAACCCATGTTCCTCTGGTACAACTGATAAACAATGTCTTTTATTGCTATAGGCAGCCAGTCCTGCCTAATACAATAGCAGGCAAGGCTTGGCGGGACTGCGAAGTGCAGGTGTTTGGAGTATTGTGGTCATCCAAACCAGATGCTGAGGAGATGGAGCACCTGTTTCCCTTCTTTTCTGCACTGGAGAATACAGCACTACGCAGGCTACAGAAAGAGCCTGAAATTAATAGCGCTGCTGCAGCTTTCCTTGACGGTAACAGAGAGGTACCATCTACGGCTTTTGCAAGCACTCCTCTGGGTGCTTATACACATGTGCTGGATTTTACTTTTTTTCCAGACCAAGAGAAGGCAGTCAGAGATGGGTCTGTAACTTCATTTCTCTCCAGATTATTTTATTCGTCATTAACCCTGTCCTGGCATGAAAAAACGCTGATCGTTTTTATAGCTCTGACAGCAGTAAAATTAAACCACAGAATTAATGTATATTTTATATCTATTTTTACAGGTTCTACAAATGTCTCTTTTGGATGCAGAAATGCAGTTACAATGCCGTGTTCAGGATAGTTGACTCACTGCTACTGCCTCTGCAGGCAATGGAAAGACCTCTGCTGATGTGAAAGGAGTCAGGATCCTACCTATACTGAAAGGTCCCAAAAACGATGGCCTTAATTAAGCTCTCCTTTCTGTCTGACAGTCCCCGTGGCTTGCATGGCTGGGAAGCAGGAGCTGAGCTGGGAACTCCAGCCTGCAGCACGGTGGCATGTAACAAGCCCTCCCTGGCCTCAGCTGTGTTCCTTTGCCCCTTTCCACCTCTAGCTCCCCAAAAGCAGCACCCTTCAGAGAGGGAAGATGAGCAGGCATTTGGTTGCAGCCTTTGTGGGTCCAGGTGGTGACAAACCATATGGAAAGGGCCCATTTTTCACAGGCTGGAGGACTGACACAGCAGCTGTAACCCCTGCTTGTGCTGTGTCATGGACTGTAGTCGGTCTTCAAATGAAGAAACAAAACAGGTTTTAAACCACTGGGGAATGTAAAAATACCAAGTGGTTTATAGCGTTTTCCTTTTTTTTTTTAAATGTAGGGAAATCTGGATGGGTAGCCACATTTTCCAATTTCTGAAAATGCTGGCCACAGAATTATTTGTGTCAAGAAAATGTAAGTATTTTAAAAAACTGCCAGAGCAGTGACATTAGAAAAGCTTTGCAGAATTGTATTTTAGACCATGTCACTTTTGAAAACGGGGCTCTAGCTCCCGCCACTAAAAAAAATACATCTACCTAAAAAAAAGAAACCAAAACCAAACAGTGTCACTTAGTTTTACCACCACATAAATCACAGTAACGTCCCGCTTCCACAAGGAAAAGAGGCTCATGACGCTATGGTAATATCACAATAAAATGAAAACACCTTGCTTTCACTGTGATTTTAGCTCAGGATGACTCACAGCCATTGATTATCTCCAGGTAGAAGATGCAACCATTTTAATGCAGTAAAGATGATTGTGCAAATACTACCTTCTCTGTCTTTTCTCTCTCAGTGCACATGCACATGAGACCCCCGCCCCGAAATTAATATACAAGCAAGGCTCGCGCTGGAAACAGGAAGAGCTCCATCTCTTCAGCAAGTCAAGCACCTCTTCCGATGTTTTAGTTTCACAAGGATTTGACTGAGAGCGTGCAAGGTACAAAGGCAACAACTCAATTGCACCATTACATGTGCGCCTACCTCAGAGCGGGGCTGAAACTGCTCCTGGCTTCCTCAGTCTTTAGCCACGGCCACCTGTAAGGCCCAAATCAGTCGGGGCAGATTGTGATCTTTTCCTTGGCTCCCTGCGATTCGCTGTGCAGGCAGACTTCTAATGAGAGCTCGTCATCGCTACCAGTTGGTATTTATGAAACTTTTTCTCATTTCTCCATGGACAAGGTACACTTCTTTTGGCCATTTAGAGCTACACAATGAATTCCACCTCTCCCAGGCACCTTATTTTTATGGGTTTTGATGTATCCTTCAGTTTAGCTCCAAACAGCCCCTGTACTACAGCACAGATAAACCCTGCCTGAGGTAAGAGCAGCCATATTCAATCCCCTCTCCTCTTCCTGCACACCCTCCTGGCCCTAAACAGACAGCATTAATGAGCCAGAAACCATTCTGAATGAGAAAAAAGGGAATTTTGGCAACCAGTGTTGTATTTCTGTAAGGACTCAAAAATAAAATCAGTGGGAGAAGAATGTTACCGACAAGCCGTTTAAGCTGGAATCACAAGAGAGAGGGAAATCACCCACACTGGGAGACAGGCAAAAGAAGGGCAAGTTGGAAGACAGATACGCTGGGCAGACTTCAAGGTCTACAAAAGATTGGTTGTCTCTTTTGGGGTTTACACTCTCTTTGTCTAATTAAACTAATAAGGGTAGAATAGAACTGGGGGAGATTAAAATCTGTGATAAACAAGGCATCTTTTCTCTGATATTATTGGAACTGGTTTCACTTATCTTCAGAAATCTTTCTTTTTGTGCTCCTTAATTTGTCCTTGAAGTCCTGTATCTAATCATTAGTTGAGCAACCAATAATCCTCCCCCAGCTCCTCCACCCCTTTTTATGACCAACTTTAATCTTTCAACTCAGTGAAAAACATGTTTCCCCTATCATAACTAGTTTAACAAAAATTCCCTTTCAAGTTTAGATTGCACAGATACAATGGCTTTCCTGCAGCTTCATGCTGGAGAAAGGAATTTACATTAGAAAAAAAAAAAAAAGAGATTTATGATAGCATTGTATTTCCATTTGAATATGGAGAGTTAATAACATGCATATGTTTTTTTTATTATTATTATTTTAAGGTTTAAGCTATGCCATAGGCAAAAGGAAACCTGGAAACTGTGGGACTGGCAGGGCTCAATGAATAACCTAATCTGGATTTCATTCACAAGCAGCAGCTCACACACAGGGAAAGGACTGGTGTGTTTCGCCAAATCGGAACTGGAGTAAGTGCCAGGATTTCCTGATTTGTTTACATTTCTCAAAAAACTTTTTTCCCCTGGATGACGCTAGAATTAGACTTCCTTTTCCACTTTTGGCCCTTTCCAAACTATTCTTGCTTGACATATTCTCTCCTTTTCCCTGTATTCTCCTTTGTTCCAGTCTCAGCTGGCTCTTTTGTCTTGGAAAACAGAAAAGGCAATGAAAGATGTCAGTCTATGATAATAATGATAATGTAGCCAGGTTTGCATGACAGCAAAACAATGCCGCAGACTTTTCCAACACCCTTGGATCCACCATTCTTCTTACAATGGTTCAGGGGGGAGTGAGTGGGATCTCTCTGGGGCTGTGGGCTGGAACAATAGTGTCATAAGGTAAAAGAGATAAAAAATCAGAATGAAACCGGCTAACCCAAACTCTCTTGATGAGGCCTGTCACTGAGTTAATCAGAAATTGGAGGGGGCCAGTTACACATAACTAAATCACCTTTTTATCAGCTGACTGGGCTCTCTGGGCCTCTGAAAACAGAGTTTTCCCTACCAGTCCTTTTCACTTTCACTGACTTTACTGTACTTTGCCCATTGTCTGTAACCTCAGTGCAATCACTGCAGAAACTTGTTTGGGAGACCTTCTCTGTGCCTTTGTTTATAGCCCTTTGATCATCCCACAGAAAGAAAAACACTGTAGCTTGGACCTAAGCCATTGTTTTCTTAACATGACAAGACTGCCAGCCTGCAATCAGCCTTTGATGCGCATGCGTGGAAGGGCTGCTAGGGACTTCAAAAATTATGGGAAGACTAGCAGAAATATTTAGAGCTTGGGCATCTTGCTGAGTAGTGGTGAGGGTTTAAAGTCCCTGATGTAGCCTCTGCACGGCTGCAGAACAGCAGCCTTTGTTGTAGTTATTTCTAGTAGTGGCATTACAGCAACACAAAGTTATTCTTGTCGGGACGTCAGCTCCATTTTGCCTCAGTGCCTTAAGTCTTGCCATCAGAGAGAGCCCCATGAATGGTTTATGCTTTAATGGGCTGAGGAGGGGCTGTGCCAGGCACTGACATCCAGCACAGAGGCAAAGCATTCACAGTGAGGAGAGGCAGGGGTGCAAGACTGAATTTCTGCATTTCAAACAAATGTTGTCAGCCAGGATTTTAGCTGCCATCACTCCCATTGACATGAATGCACCAATGCTGATTTACATCAGCTGATGAATACGCGCCTGGGAGAACAGCAGGGTAGGGTGATGGTGCAGAGAGTTAGTCAAATAGGAAAAGGAAGCAAGGGGGAGAAAGATGGAGATAAAAGGGGAAGGGAAGGAGAGACGTGATCGTGGGACAGAAGAAAAATGAGCTGCAATGTATGGCTGTGGGAAAATGATTAGACAAGATTGCATCAGACTGGACACCAATTTTGCAACTTCTGCAGCACCTTTTTAAGATCCCATACTGAGATACTGAGCAGAATGTGTGTGGCTGGATAGCTGGAACAAGTCCAAGCAAAAGACCAAATGTGATGTCATCTGTGTTTGCTGGTGCTGTGTACTGATGTTTCCTGTGCAGTCAATGCAGTATGTCTCTAATTTGGTTGTTCTGAATTCTGTTTTTCACCTTTAAGTATTTGTATCATATTTGGTTGCTCACGCTGTGTATAAGCATCCATTTTTAGCACATTGCTTAATTTGGGGGCCAGAAATCACTGTTCCACCTGCTGCTCGCTTGACGGAGGGATGTGTGAGACAGGGAGATGGGAAAAGTTAGATCAAGGGGAAAGAAATGACTTCTAAAAAGGGGAGTAAGATGCTATAAGGGGTGGTAGAAAACACCTTTGTATATGAAATCACCAGCCAGCTTCTTTCATTTTAGGAGGTTGCTGCAGAGAAGCAAGAGGTCCAAAAGCTGTTTTGCTTACACAATTGATTTAGCTGATCTCAGAACATATACTCATGTGAGTAAGGTGAGCAGGAAACGGCCTGATGTCAGCAGGCAGCCTGCACTAGAAACTCACACCCACCCTTTCTGCTTCATCAGTTGTCTGGGCCCACAGTTTCACTATTAGGTTTTGGTGGTGCATTTTTAGATTTCCAGTTACAGCTTGCATGACAACAGCCGGTAGTCTACATCTGAGCAGTTACTGCCATTTAACTTAATGAGAACCATAAAGGAAGCATTCTTCCAGGAGAAAGAGTAGAGGAAGAGACAAGCATATTTCTAGTGCTTTCCAATATTTATGATTCATGACTTGTGTCAGCTAGATTTCGGTTCTCACTGACAAGTGTCAGTAAGAAAGTCTTACTTTAAGAAAACACTTCTGCTTTTTTTTTTGCATTCCTGATAGCTAATACAGATGAAACCACAAACCTGAAGAGTTCAAACTTCACGCATCATTTGGAGTAACTCAGTACTTGATGGTAACTGGCATTTAATCTGGACATTCCTTTTTCTTCTTCTCACAACCCCAAATAAATTTTCATTTTCATTTTTCGTACTACTCCTTATGTGGTAAGGATCACCTGATTGTTTGAGCATAAAGTTAAGCCCATATTTTCGAAAGCAGTATCTCATAAGGGAGGTCATACTAAGGGGCCTGAATAGTTGACCTAACACACCCCCTTGGCCCACACAGACTTCTGGCAACTCTTTAAAAGGCAAGTTACATTTTAGTTACTCAGTTTCATTTAAAAACTTTTTTTAGAAGTGCTTCCAAATTGTATCTCCAGGAAAAGAGAAGCTGAAAACTACACATGCAGGGTGACACCATTCCTTTTCTCTCTCTGCCCAAGGATGTGAGCTGATGATCTCCATGCCATGCTGTTGTAGCCCAGTCACTCCCTACCTGAAATTCAGGATACACTGAGAGTATGTGAGTCCTCCCAGCGGTGTCACACGCTAGCATCACAGTGGATTACCTGCCTCTGGCAAGGCTCATCCTCTGGCAATGGGATGTCTCTGGAAGCTCATGAATTCCAGCCGGTGCAGAAACGATGGTAGCCAAACAAATGGTGTAGGATCTCCATCCTCTGTGGGAGTGAGCTGTTGGTTTATACTCAGCAGGATGCAGCTGCTAACTTGAGATGTTATTTGCAATTAGCTAACCATGGCTGCAGTGCAGCCTGCAGGTCCGTGGGACAGCGGTACAGTAGGCAAGTGGAGATGGACATTCCTGGGCAGGGTGGGAGGGAAGGAGATAGTGACTATTGGCTTGAAATTTTTGGTGGAGATCAGCCAAGAACTCAGACACTGAATCCAGAAAACCTCTTTCAAACTGGAACTAAAACCATACTTGAAAGCACAAGTTAAATTTTACTGTTCTCAGACTGTGGTATAAGAAATATGTCTGACTCAGAAGAAATCTCAGTGTTCCTCACAGAGACAGGGGATTCCCTTTCTGATACAGCTGCAAAAAAAACCATAATATTTTTATCTTTACAATTACAAGAAACAACGTAATTTTTTAAAAAGTTTTTGAAAAGCAACGTTTTCCAAAGCTTTTGTGACAATTGCTGATCAGGGTCCAAGGCATAGTTCTTCTGGTTCTCCTGGTGGAATTAATATTTTGTTGTTGTGAATGTGCAGAGTTTATATAAAATTATAGTCTTTTTCCAAGCAATTATGTTTTCCTTTGTCCTTTTGTGATTACAGTAGAAACAGGACACAACTGACAGAGGTGAGATATGTGGAACTTCTGCAAAACTGCACTTTTTTTATTAACACCTGTTTTTACAATGGAAAGACCGTGATGGTGCCAACCAAATCCACCTAGCTCAGTAGCCTTTCTTTGACA
Organism: Phalacrocorax carbo; assembly: GCF_963921805.1. NCBI lineage: Eukaryota > Metazoa > Chordata > Aves > Suliformes > Phalacrocoracidae > Phalacrocorax > Phalacrocorax carbo. The sequence continues at coordinate 80,395,239 of NC_087515.1, read as the reverse complement.
CTAGCCAGCTGAGGTTGGCTAAGCAAAGAACAGAAGAAAACAGGCAAACTCAAATGACCCTTCCTTGGGCAAGGCCACATAACTGCCAGCAATCAACACTTCAGAGAATTTTTGAGCCAGAGGTTGCATCTGGGCTATTGTTTTTTATGTTCATCAGCAGACCTATTCTTTGTAAAATTCTGTATTCTTATTTTGAATCCATTTATATCTCTTGGCTTCCACGACATCCTGCGACAGTGAGTTAATTATGCTTTGGGTGAAAATATTACTTGCTTCTTTTTTTAAACTCCGTACCTCAAATTTTCAATTCGTGTACCCTCTTGCATGGTAAGAAGTAGTGAATAAATGATGCCTGTTCACCTATGGCACCTATTCACCTACCCTACATCAGTCAAAAGAGCAAATTTGCTTTATTAGTCATCTCTTTAACAAGCTGAATCATTATAATTCTTTTGCTGATTCCGTACCTCTCATCATCTTTGTCAACCTTTTGTCTGCATCTTTTCCACCTCTACTGTATCTTGTAGACATGGAGTGAGCAAAACTGCAGTGGTCTCTGACATCTGTGGAAACAGTCTTGGAGCATCTAATGGCAAATCACATACTTCTGTTTTAAGTTTCCCCAAATGTCAGGCTAAGCTTCCAGGACCATCTCTGGGGTTTGTTTTTATTTAGTTGTTTTTATTAGGGAGAGTGATTTATGGTTTTGGGGGTTAGCAATACTTTATGTATGTGCTTCCCAGCACTGTCTTCAGTTTCTGGCTCCTCTCTCTTTCTCACACTTATGGCAACATGATATGCAAGTGAAATCAATCATAAACATAACATATCCTGATTTTTGGCGTTATGCTGCATTAGTCCCTAAGCAAAGCTCTCTCTATTTACAATTTTATAGCATGCTTACGTTTTTGATCGGAGCCGACACAACCTATTCAAAGATAAATGCATCAATTAATTAATTAAGCAGTTGTTGAGATCAGAAATCTGACACCCATATGGTGTCAAATTAGTGCCTGAAAGCAGTTAACTGCCAAGAGAAGCACATGCATCTGTTGCAACAGATTAAAATGAATTACCTATTAATTACTATTAGTTTCTTGATTGGCTTCAAAATTATTTTGCTAGAAGAGATTTGCTTTGTGTTATTCATCTTTAATGTCATCACTTGTAAATAAAGACTTGCTTCAAAAATATCAAGTTCCAAGCAAATGCTAAGTGCCCTCTAAAAAGCAAGGAAAGGAAACTCAACTGTGAGGAGATGCCACAAAGCATGTGCTATGGCTTTTTCCATTGCTAGGAACTACATAAAACCAGATGTATGCAGGAGAGAAACATTGCCTGATATAACAATGAGTAATAAAGGGTATCTCACAATCATAGGATGCATGACACAATAATGAATTGTATATTACATGCTTAAAAAACACAATTAAAACTGTCAGTTTCTTTCCAGTGGAAGTTCATTGGCAGAATTGCGATACAACAAAAATTCCACTTCAGGTCTTTCATGCTATTTTCCTGTTTTCATGCCCTCACAAATAAGAAAAACTGCAGATGTTGGAAGCACACACACTGTCTCTCTCTGTATCCAAGGAAATAATTGTTTCAAAATACACAGTTATCCGGTTATCACCAGCTTATTTTTAACATCCTAAAGTCAAAACTACATCTGCTTGGATAACATTGGATCGCAAGTCAGACGTCTGTCTCAGTCAGGCCTCTTGATGCAGAAGGAAATATTCCTGTTAACTCAAATGGTGACATTCTTTTTTCTGAACCAATGACTTGGTATTATTTTTATGAGGACATATATTCTGTTTCTTTAAACACGTAGCAGGAAACCAGGCAGGATGGGGATGGGGAAGGAGTCTACAGCAGCAACACTACAGTGAGGGGAGAGAGAGAGAGCGAGCACGCGTGCACACATGCTTTTTAAGGAAAACACTCTTCTCCTTATCTTAATAAATATCCTTGTACAGGTATTCAGGAAAAAATGGGCCAGGAAGCCCCTTGCTGCCAATCCTGGGGAGTATACTTTGATTTTGTGGGTGCAACGCAAGTAGGGCATACACTTCTGAACATAAAAGTCTTTTCTCACTTCACTAAGACTCAGTCTTAATAACTCTCACCAAAGCTACCTGCTTTCTACCTGCCACATCACCAGATAAAATATATAGAAAAACTTCTTTGGAGGTTACCAGCAAAATTACTAATTTAGAAATTGTATCTCCTCCTCACTTGTTCTTGTGAAGATCATCTGCACATGCAATGTAGAAAAGCTAATAAACAGATGCCTGAAGTACTCTGAGACAAAACTGTAGCTTTCTGGTCATTTCCTTAGAGAAAACAGGAACCAAGTTACTTAACATCAACAAAATTCTCCACTTCTAGTGTAGGCAGATCAATAAATCTTCAAAACACTGATATCAAAGAGTAGAACAAATCTAAAGAACTTTGTAGACATTTTGGTCTCCTGCACACAGATAATGATAGATAACATTTTTGTCTAATAGTCAGGCGCATAAGCTAAAACAACAGATTTCAGGAAATCAGTATTTCAGGGGAATAACTATCCTGCCACAAGCTTCCCATTGGCATTCCTCCAAAAGGGAAACTAAAACAGACAGCAAGATTATCAGGCACATAATTTTAAAAGTCTCTTTTTGGGAGGAAATGTTTTGTTAAAATTTTCTGGTTTGTTAATGAAAATTATGCCCCCCCCACAACCACCCATAGTTTTTCTTATTTAAATCTGTAATGAAAGTCATCACTCTTCTCATGTAGGGAAGCATCCATGTAGGGAAGCACCCAAGGAGTCACCAGATAAAATAGATCTAGATAGAATAGATAGTAACATGGGATGGCACCCTCCTGTTTTGTCTTCATTATGTATTTCCAGGGATGTGTCCTTTGGACTGAAGAATGAAACAAAATGCACAAAAATAATGCCATGGTTAAGATATATGTCAACATCAGGCTGCCCTTAATAAATAAAATAAAAGCCTTGCAAAAAAAGATTTTATCATTTTAATATATCAGTTCTTTTCTACCAACACTGGAAATCTACTGTTTCTCAGTTTAAAAATAAACAAAATTACTCTGATTAAAGGATTTCTTGTTATATGATGCCAATAATAATTATTTTTATGTTAATGTTAAGGTGAGTTTGATCACTGACAGTTCCAAACACTCTTCCTGCCTTGTGAAGTATCATAGCTCCCCCGTGATCAGTTTAAAGCTGGATGAAGAAGGCCAAGTCCTCTTATTGAAATTGTGCCACTGACATGCAGAAAGGATGAGGATGAGCTCTTTGTGTCTGATGGTTCCCACGCCCAAACCCAAACGCAGTCATCTCCCTCCAACGGTCCTTGGAAACTCATCTCCTGGTGACAGATCCTAAACTAAACTGAGTAAAAAAGTGCAAATCCAGTGTCTGAATGCTAAATTCCAAGACTGAGTTACCTGTCCTAAAATCCCTTATCCATCCTCTTCTAATTCCTCCACACCAGCTGGAGTCATGCCAGAGAGCTGTAATGCCAGTGTCTCACCCAAAAAACGATTCCTTTGTGCAGGCTCTGCCAGATAGCCCTGAGGCTGCCTCCTGAGGCCTTCATCTCTTGCTTTGGCATCTGCAGCGGGCCAAGCTCAGGCCCTTGGAGGAGGCAGGATTTTTGGGGCTGCAGAGCAGTCCGACAGTGCCTCGGGTAGCACTGAAGGTTGTCAGATGGCTGGGGGCAGGCTCTCGCAGCTTTGGCTGTTTGCAGGTCTCTCTCAATTCTCTGCCAGGATGATTCTGTGCCAGGAGGACCTGGAACAGCTCACAGTTGGAAAGGCACCATGGGGCTTCAAATGATAGGAACATCATGTCCTCCTTAGCATTCAAGTTCTTGTCTACACTTCTTAAAAAGTGCTGTATGGAATTTCTCCCTAACTCTGCTTCTCTTTGAAGACTCATGTAAATTGTTGTTTACTTGAGATGTGGTTTATTCTGGCCAGAATTGGGAAGAAAGCAAAATGTTCACAACACAGTGGGAAAACTTCAGGAGGTTATGCAGGCTTGGTGTATGAATTCACTATTTCTGTACGTAGGTAGTATGACAGATCAGTCCACATTATAGAGACATTTTGGTAATGAATGCCTGTTCTATCCAAATTCTTCTAGAAAAATGATACATGATACAAATGCTTGTCATCCTAGTCAGGATCTAGTAGCATCAAATGTTCCAGAAAGGATTGCTGAGCTGCATCTATCTGATTTTATGAACAGCCAAATAGCCTTCTTACGCAATCTTCTAACAACTTTAACTATCTGTGAGGAGCACAGTGCGTTGTCCTCATGCAGTCTTTGCACTTCTAAAATGTCCCACTTACTCCCTTATGCCTGGTTTTAATATAACTGTTCTTTACAAGGGTCAGCATCTGTATTATTTATTATAGAAATAAATTTTGAAACAGTGCTTGCCTGCAGATTTAGGGGGATAGTACATATGTGTTACTTTATTAGCATGAATATCATCTAAATGGCACATACTTTTATGTTAGAAATGCTGCTCAAGAAGTCTAGACTGGATTGACCATGAGGTTTAAGATCCATGTTTGTATAAATATTGGCATCCTGCAAATGTGTTGATAGCCTGCAGAAAAAGAGGCAAGCTGGTTTTAATGGTTGGAGAATTATTTACAAACACATGCATTAACTGCATGAAAATCACCACCACAAAGCATCAGAAAATCCCAGAATCACAGATGACCTTTGCTGGACTCATAACCATTTACTGGATTCACAGGAGATGAGGAGATTCCTTGAGACATAGTGTAAAACCATCATCTGTTGGAATTCACTGAGATTTGGATCAGGTTATAACAGAAGACAGTAATTTTAACCTTTTCATTATCAGTTCATGTATCTATAAGTCCTTGTTCTATGCTGAAGCTGGGATGGGCATCAGATCCCCAGAGTTACGCAGAGATTTTTGCAGCCTCAGTGGGGCTCTTGTGTGCAGCCAGCCTGCAGGGAAGAGATTTTGATACAAAATCTATTGCCTGCTGTAGGCAGAAATGTGTGACAACTGGAATTTCTCTCTGCATCTATGCAATGAACTGAAGTAATGAGTGACTTGCACTGTCCTGGAAACCATGAAATTTTGTCAGCTCTATCTGAACCCAGCACAACTCTATTTACGTTTCTGGGAAGGCTTAATGGTATGTTTAATCAGGTTCTAAAAGAGTAGGTTGTTCTAAATATGCATGAGACCTTATATTCATACACAAAGAGGATTAATTATGTTTCCCCTTTATATGAGACCACAAAGACTGAGGAAAGGTGCAGGAAAAGCCTCTGTTTTTTTTGTCACCACCCTAGGTTATAGCTAATATAGTCCAAGAGGCATCCATTTATCTCTCTGAAGAGAGAATACTGAAAAATCAGAGCATATTTCTGTATCATCTACCTTTTATTGACATTCAAAAATCTTAATGGAGACTAAAGCCTTCTTGAAGCCATAGACCGAGGCATTTAAATGAATGTATCCATTTATAAAGTTACCTGGCTTTAACATTACCTTTATGAGGTTCCAACCAAAAGCAGGTTCTATAGAGCTGGACCCTGTACAAAGAAAAGGAAAGCCCAAAAGAAAAGGAATGAAGGAAGGAATGGTAATTCCCATCTTATAGTATTACCACATGTCCACTACCCACTGGAGGGACTTAGTTTGCACGCCACATCTATCTCCAATGATTCCAGAAAAAAGACAGTGTCAGATAACCTTGGGGCTGCGGGCAAATGAATTCCTCATCCACCTTTTCATCAGACTTGCCAAAGCAACAGCAACAACTTAGGTTCAACACCTGCAGCCAGGAGTCCTAGCAAAGTAGCATCCAGTCCAACTTTGACTTAGAAAACAAAACAAAAGTAGGAGTGTTTTCAGACCCAGGACTGATTTTATCTGAACTCCACTCTTTTGTGGGTTTGGATATTTCTCCTTTGTTTGTATTCCAATTTCTGATATTCAGATAAGTTGGAAAAGTTGTGTGTCAATATCTTATGTAGTAAGATGAGATGAGGACGTTTAAACTGAGTTTCTTTTAATCATTTTCCATGTGTTCCTTAATTGGCTTGGTTTCTTTTTTTTTTTCTGGCTTTGTTCTCTAACACTGATTCATTCATTTCCTGAAGTTTCACTTCACCTTGTCCGGTTTTTCGCTCTGCAGCGTGTTGTTATATGCATTTGCTGATGAGAATTAGCTTAAAATAATCTGCACCCTAATCACTGACTTCAGACTTGTTTGTGTCTATAGGGAGATGTCCACGACAAAACAAAATAACAACAAAGAGGGAAAACTACCATGTTCTTCCATATTTGGACAGCCCAGATGTTATTTACAGCATTGTTTATGAAGCTTTTTCTTTGGCTTGCTGGCTTTGATCCACACACGTTGTCAGTTTTGAGCACACACGTCCTGTCACATGGTGACTGTGTGCCCCTGACAAGTAAACATGCGGGAATGCAATTTATAAAGACAGGCTAGAGCAGCAATTAAGGAGAAAAAGAACTACAAACAAGACAAAGGAAATTAGGCAGGAAGATGAGCTAAATCTGGTCAGAATACAGGATATCAAGGCAACTGCATTGCATGCCATTTATCCTTTAGTCACTAGCAAGCGTCAACATCGGTACGTGATGTCTGTGCTCGTGAAAGTTTTATCATTAGTCTGCAAGAGGATTGCTCAGAGGGACTTGTTGCTACAGAATCACCCAAGTGTGCGATCTTTGAAGGGTGAAGAAGTTCATTATCGTGTTTGGCACTTATTCAGGGTGATGGAGTTCTTCAAGCACATTTGGCACAGTGAACAAAAAGAAGATCATAAAAACTCCTTTTCCTATAAAGTTGAAGAGGGACCAGTTTCCAGTAAGGTTCCACAGAATATATAGGAAGAGGGAAATATCTGACATGCATTACATTTTCATGCTGAAGCAAAGTAATGCCACAAGAAACATTCAACGAATGCTTTAGGCAATAAAGTCAGTTACACGAATATTTGGGTGACAGCAGTGAAAGGTTATGTACCAGGACTTGTGGGGCCTGGGAAAGGAGCATGGAGTATTGCTTATTTCCCTGTTTACAAATAAACCAACCCCAGGCAAATGCTGGGATTTAGCAAGTTCATTTAAGACTCTGGGCTGAGCAGCTGAATCTTGGGTCTGTTTTATGAAGAGGTCTCTGCTCTGTAAAATGTGTGCTTTATTATAAAGGTCATTGTATAAGCTGAGGGAACGGGTAGTTCATTATCCCTGTGTCTGGTAGGACAGTATTCGGGTAGGAATCTTTCTTTTAGCTTTACCTGTTGAAGTCTATAGGAGAGGACACCGGAGGAGGCTCCTTCTCCTCTGGGATTAATTTAGCTCCTTAACTGCTCTTTTCCTTTTAGCCATCTGACGTCTACTTCTCTTCTCAATCATTGTCCCAACAGTTATTGCCCTCATAGGGCAGACCTTTGTTTTTCAATCCTTTTTTGACAAACCTTCTCACAGTATATGGGAGGGTACTTTGCTACCAATCTCATTTAGGGAGGGAAGGGTTGAGCTAGCTCCCATGGCAACTGGGTGTGCAGCTCTAAACCTTCAGTCATTTGCCACCTGGGTTTTGGAACAAACACTTGCATCGTGCTTGAATCTTTGATGTAAAAGCACTTGTACTTTCTGTAATGACAGCATGGTTTCTATACATGCATAAACAAGAGAATAAACTAGCACACAATTTATATGATCACTTTGAAATACCTGTCCAAAGGGTTTCCTGTTTTATGTTTAGCTCATCTACTGGCAATGCTTTCCGCTAATGATTCTTTGCTAATATTTAAGAATGCCATGTCCTGTATTTATATTTGCCTATGGAAAGGTATACAACAGTTCAAGTAAAGCGTTAGGATGCTCTGAAATTAAGGACACATCTGAAGTGCTGGATCCAGTACTGGCCTCCCCATTACAAGAAAGAATTGAAGCAAGTGCAGTGATGGGCCACAAGGATGATTAAGGCATTGGAGGATCTGCTTTACAAGAAGAGGCTGAGAGAGGTGAAACTGTTTAGCCCTGAGATGAGAAGGTTTGGGGGGATCTCAATGCAAAGTACAGTTCAGTCAAATTGAAGCAGCAGGTAAAATTTCATCCCCCATGACAATGGCTAACCTAGGGTTGATGTAAAATAGGGAAAAAAATGCTCATTTTTTTCTTCCTTAAGACTTCAAGATCATCAGATGCTTGAGGATGCCACAGAAGCAACTGTTAGTACAGCTAAGAAGAAAGGCTGAAATTAGGTACCTTAAAACAAAGAAACAAAATTAAAAGCCCCAAGCAGGATGAGGAGGACAGAGAGCTGCCGGGGAATGTGTGACCTGGCACATTCAGATACATTGGGGATGGCTGCAGGTGGCAAAGGCACCGTGACCTTACCCAGCCCATCCATCTTCTCACTAGTAAAGCAGTCAGAGACAGTTTCACTCTTTTCCCAGTTCTCTCCAGAAACCTATTTGTTGGAAGGAACCAGGAATTTAAAGAACTAATTTGAAAATGAGAGTAGAACTAGCTTACACTTGTTTTCAGCTGCTATATAATCGACAGCAGAATGACCCCAAGGATGAGGTGGGCTTCACCTTCCCGCTAGTAGTAACTGTCTTTGGATCAGGTCGCTCACAAAAATGATGTCAGCACTTGCCAGTACAGATCTGGAAAGCTATGGCAAAGGCAAAATAAAACCTCAAGCCACGGAAGTTTTACTGCCTCGGGCAAGTCCAGAACCAGGTCTGGGCTCTCACATAGCTGAAAATAGGATTGAGAGTCTTAGGGCCAGCACACTCTGAAGAAGATAATAGTATACAGATTTCATATGGCAAGAGAGCTATCTATTAAGGCAGAGTTGAAATATATATGATCACTTAATTTCTTTAGACTGGTCACCTTCCCCACCACTTTCCATCCCATTTTTTGTCGTCCTTTCCACTTAAAACAGAAAAAAATCACTATTTATTACAAAATCAGCAAGGGTTCTTTCCACCACTCTTCAGAGATCTGATTTATTTGTATGTTAATATTCTTATCCGTATACAAAAATGTGCACCATAAATAGTTTTATAAGGGAAAACCAGCCAACTGGAAATCCTTCCTCTATTTTAAAGATAATAGCTCCATTTGTTTATTGCTTCTGCTGTTGATTTTTTCCAAGCAGAACAGCAAATCTGCTCTCAGTTAAGAGAGCGCAACCCTTCTGCGGCCAGAGTTCAGTATGTATCCCAGGGTATCTTTCTATGGCGAAACACCCTGCCTACTTCAATGAAGCTGCTCACAATTAACTCCTCTGGATGTGGAGATCAAAGTAACATAGCCTTTTATTGATCGCCTCGGGGCTACGTTCAGAGGGCCTGAATTCCATCAAACTCCCTGGCGCTTGCTCCGCAGGGAGAGTTGCTGCAACTGGAGGGGAGCCTGAGGCAGGCAGCCGGTGGAAAACACTGTCTACAGGGGCTCTGGTGGAACATTGAGGATCCCCCAGACAAAGACAGAGGCCAGCTACTACTGTGTGATTGAGCCTGGGTTTGATTCAGCTGGACAATCAAGGGAGAATTTTTTTTTCCAGCAAGTGATATTTATGAAATTTACTTACTTAAACTTTTTTTTTTTTTTAGAAATGTCTTACTTTTTCCATATGTTTGTGAACCAGGATAGAGCAGATGTCCAGAGAGATCAGCATCAGCATTTTTTTCAATTTAATAATTATATTTGACAACTGTTAAAACATGGAGTGTAGTGAAATCATCACTACCCATTTATTATGGTAAACTACTAAATTTTTTTCAAGTGGTTTGAGGGAAATGCTCCAAACATCTATAAAAATTGGTTGCAACAGGACACACACCAAAACCAACATAACGAGCACACTCAGAGCAGTATGCTTCTGCAGGGAAAACCAATGCAAAAGAGCCACGGCGCTAATGACTTAATTATTGCCTTGGCAGTTGTCAGGATGATGCCAAAGCATCAGACAAACTGAATCTTTCTCCCCAGATGGGCTAAGTTCTCTTCCAGTTTCCTGGGCAGGTCATAATTTTTTTCACAGAGTTTTACATCTATGTTTTTACAGATTTTCACTAGAGAATTGCCTTGCTGCCTAAGCTTTTGTTCCCAAGGTGTCCTATATTGAACTGTAGCATCCTGAATTCTTTTTCCAAATGTGTTTTTGCTTTAAGTAGCATACTCAGAAAGAATCAGCTCATGTATCTCAGCACGAAAACTCTGGGACACATTCAGAGCTGTGGGCCTGGAAAAAGGAAGGATGCTTGAGAGGTCTTATCCCTCTGTTGCCACCAAGGAAGGGAACATGGCTTTGCAAATCTTCTGAACAGGAGCGCTTCATTGAAAATATGTGACTTAGTCAGCAAAACCAGCATTTTAGTAAAGCAGGCCTTAACATAGGTCTAGCTCCTGCCAGTCTTTCTGTTGAGCTCTCATGCTGCCATGCCCTTCCTCCGCTGCCACGTGCCATAGGCATCTCCAGGACCTAAGTCTCAAGTATCAAAGGCTCAGACTTTTCCAGCAAAATATTGCTTAGCTGGAGCCAGTCATTACTGCTTCCTCCTCTTTATGTAGCTTACAGGAATGAGATCAAGCAAACACAGTCAAAAGCATGACTGCTTAAATGCAAGATCCGGGAGCATACTTAACTAATGTGCAGCCAGAAAGCAATTGTCAAGAGTTTAATATGATTCAGCATGTTCTTAGTTTTCCTCGTAAAACAGCCCCCTTAAACAATGGAGTGGTGTAAACAGGATTGTTGCTCCTCAGCATGTGGACACAAGGAGAAAGTGCCAGGTGATTACAGCAAATTATTCATTCAGTTGATTTGAGGAAGGACATTCATTCTTTTCTTCAAAGCTTATTTGATGTAACTTTCACACATTTTAAAGCTGAACTCCTAAAATACCAAAGCAAGTTGTTTCATGTACCTTCCAAGTAATTTTCTTCTGAGAAGGTGTTGATCAGAGGTACAGGCGTATCAAAAAGTAGAGTGGTTCAGTCAGGATAAGACCCCTTCACCAAAGATCAGATGCTTATCCAGACCTGAGCCACGTAAGCCGCACTGCTTAGGCCTTGGAGCATTACAGCCTTAGGGTCAGAAAGCAAACGAAAGTTAACACAGAACTGGCCAAAAGGGGACAGTAAATCAATTATTAATACATCCCTAATACAAAGCTTCAGGATTTCCTGAAGTCTGGGTTTTCCCTCATTTCCTCTGGGGATTTTTTAACAGCTGGATGAGTGGGATAACTTGGCTTAAGGATGCTTTTCCTGTACTGGCTCCTATGTTTGTAATCAAAAAGGATTGAAGATCACAAAGAGCGTTCCGGTCTGAAGAACAATGATCTCCCCCAGGTATCAAGAAATACGATATATACAACAGGCCACATTGACTGGTATGCTTGGGATGCTTTGCATTGTCTTCGTGATACAAACCAGTCATAAACCTGGACTGTCTGTGGAGCTGTATAAAGCAGCCAGAACGGGTCTGATCCACAGTCATCAGCATTATACATTGCATGCACTGGAAGCCCCCAAAGAACTATTCTTTTATATAGCTCTCTGGACCTTAGTGAAACACTGCCTGATACCACAACTTTTATCATCGTAATCACAGAAATCAGTACAAAATGGAGCATCTTCAAGCCAAGTTATTCAGCTGATCCAGCTGTTGTGAAATTCCCCAGAGGAAATGAGGGAAGACTCAGAACATTTAAAAAAAAAAAATTTAAAAAGCAATAAACCTCCATGCTTTACAAGTGAGGCTGCAGCAGCGTGAGGGACACTGCACTGCCAGGATGGGACTAGGCTGCAAAAGCTGGCGCAGAACCAAAGTCAGAGACTGCTGCTTCCTGATGGCTGGTTCAGGCAGAAGTCACTGAGAGGGCGAGCGGAGCAGTCAGTGGGGGCACAAAGGCCTCTCTATCAGCCTTCGAGATCTCTGCCACTAGCTGGGCTAGGTCAGAGAGAGCCTTGCAAATGTGCTACCTACTCCCTGGAGACTCTTGTGGTTCAGGCTCTAATCCACTGTACTACTGTCTGCCAAAGAAACTTCCCTAGATTATGTTAGGTATTGGAAGAGATTACACACACAGAGACCCTGGATTTTAAACCCCTAAACCACATCACACGGCTTAGTGCAGGAGCGCTTCGGCTCTATGTGAGCAAATAAAACTGGGAAATGTTCCCAGGCACGGGAAACTGAACCCCTCTTAAATTGTTTGAATGGCCTCTGCTATATGGTGTTGGTCCATACCAAACCATTCCCATGCACAACTTGAAAGTTCACAGGCCAGAGACCACAGCCAATTGGCAGTTTGCATGCAGCTGTCCTGCTTTGGAGACAGACTCAGGCCTCACTGTGCTGGTGGCCTCCCTAGCAGACAGCAAGCAATCCAGGTCATGCCTGATTTGCTGGTAACGACTTACCTGCTGGGACTACTTCAGCAGTACTGGGCACTGGGCATGCAAGAAACTGCCCATAATTCTGGTTTTGAAGATTACTGGGTCTGTAGGAAAGAAATGTGTTGCTTGTTAGCCTAGTCAGAGTCATCTTTAGCAGATTTATGTATGGAAGAATGGGTTTACTTGAAGCATATACTTTTGTAATAATGAAATAAAGTCTCAAAAACTAAACTAAATCACATTATTAGGACTAAAATTGACAGTAAAGTGTCTCCACAGCTTTTCCAGTGCCCTAGATAGCTTCTAGAAAGGCCAGGCAGCTGCTACAACTGACCTCAGGTAGGCTGCAAGCATCCTTTTTCGCTTTAACTCTTCAGGACATCTCCTGAAGCCACCCTGAGCAGTTACTTACAGTGCTCTGTTCTCACTGCACTGGTGAATGACCTACTTCTTCTTCTCCTTTCCTGTTTACCTGCCTCGTTCCCTGTGATTGGATGCTGAGACATTGCACGGCAACATGGGGAATGAAGTCATTTCCTCTTTTCAACGCTTCAGTCTCTGAAGTCATTTCCTTCCCCCACCTACTCAGCGTTTCTCAATATTTCTGTAGTGTATACTGCTTACCACTTTCTCAGCTTTATTCTGCTTTCTCCTCTTACAGCCAAATAAAGACATGTTGGTAAAATATTACACATCTGATCACGAGAACTATGACTCTAGTAAGAATGTTGTACATGTAAAACTTATTCTTTCTCTGAGACTAGCATATAGAGAAAATACAGCATAACAGTGGGTACCCGCATTACTAATGCATCCCCCTCATGTATCCTGCTGACTGGAAAGGGGACAAGGATAAGTGGAGCAAGATAACAAAGTAACGTTAGTTGTTTTACAGCTGTAATGAAAAGCTGGCCACCTAAGAGTTTTAAAAGCCGTATCTTGTATAAAATCACCCATAGGGAGTAACATCACCATCACCATACTCCTTTCCTCCATGGCAGGAATCAATCAATCAACACCAAAGATTAGCTGAAAAACTACATCAGATGAACATGGCTTACCTACTGCCAGGAACCCCGTCCTGCAGAAGCCAGAGCAGGTTTCCAAACGGGAGCAAATTTCAGAGCTAGGGAACCTGGGGTAGAGCATTCCTGGCACCAGTGTCCATCCCTAAGGGCACATAGTAAGACATTTCTCCTTGGTCTGTGGTATCTAAGTGCCTACAGGTAAGCTGTGGTGATCTATCCTGTCATGAGACCCCCACAGCATCAAGGCATCCTACAACTACGACGGTTTGCAACTAGAGACATTTAAATTGTGCAGCTCAGATGTATTTGGATCACAGCAGACTGTTTCAGGTACTATGATCCCCTGTAGCCATGTCATCCATTTATATTTCAATTTTGGGGAATACTGGAAAAATTATAGATAGGGCCAAGAATTCACACAGTGTCTGTGCCCAGGACCAGTAGTACAAGATACGCCTGACAGTGCATCTTGCTGCCTGATTGACTTCACTTGGGAATTTAGGAATTCCTTTTCAAACAAAAATACATAGCTGGAACTAATTCAAGCCACAAGGAATAAAGCAAAGAAATAAAATCAAACTAATAAATCAAGATTACAGCTCTCTCAAAAAGATATGTTCTAATTCAGCCACAGGTCATGAGACTTGATGCAGGAATTACTGGAGGTAACTCTATAGCCTGTGATTGCTGTTGATCACATGATCCCGTTAGTCTCTTTTGTCTTTAGTGCCTGTAAGCTGTGCGAATATAGTTGTGTGAATCATGATAAGGTGTCTTTTTGCCCCACAGTGACTGCTGGCTACACTTGGGGTGCCAGCAGTGAAAAAGCTGAGAAGTCTCCAGAGGTAGAGAGAGGAGCATCCCACTTGACGAAAGCACCTTCTTGAGCCACAGCTGGAGTCCCGAGCCGAGGAATCACACTCCACAAGTGTATTTGCATTTCCAGTTATAAACTGCCTTTTCTCAAGAAAGAATGTAATGAAAAACGAGCGCTTCAGAATACACCCTTTAAACTACCAGAAAAAATAAACATAAATTCTTATTAAAATCTAAGTTGTAATGTTAAGAAAGGATATTTGTGGGGAAGGGTAAAGTGTGATTTCCTCAGTTCCCTTTGTAACCCTTAACTCAGTGATACTGCGTTTATCCCTAACACATAATCACTGTATTTTCCAGGGGAAAGGGTTTGGAAATTTCAGTAAAACATTGCATCTGATGCTCTGTCATCGCTACATTTTAAAAACAGCAAAAGATGTCTGAGCAAATTGATGCCCTTTTTTAGTCAATGACAAAAAAATATGTAGTCCAGAGAAAAATCCATTCTTCTTTTTGCAGTCAGTGTGACTTTTCATGGGAACATGTATTTTGAGTATGTTCACAGCTTTGCTGCCACCAAAGATAATAGTAGTTTGTAATTACTCCAACCAAAGCAGTGTAAAGAAAACATTATATGATTTTGAACTATCACAACAGAATTCAACAGAAGTTGAAAACATAATACATTTTCTGTTCATATATGAATACTTTGCTGAGAAAACAAGTCAAACCCATGTCTCAACCCACAGTAACTGCCTGCAATTCAAAACAATGATTCAGCACTGAGTATGCGAAGTTGTGAACAATTTAACGATTTTTTTTCCACAAAACTTTTGGCACTTCTGCCTCAGACACTGTTTGTACAGAGCAAAAGTTCAAGTAAGTTTTTCAAAAGAAAAAAACCCGAGGGTTTTCAGTTCACACTTAAATGCTTGAAGAGCAGTTTAAAGGCTATCAAGTAAAAGGCTTTGCATTTCAAGCCCGTTTGGATTTCTCTCAGGAGGTTTTCCAGAACAGTGTGTGCAAATGCAATATGAGAGGAAAGCTCAAAGGCTGCTTCCTATTTCTTTCACAGATGGGTGGGCATTGCTCCTATACCTACCCTCTAATCCTCTTGGGCGGGCTCGCATCTCTATGCACAGTCTTTCCAGATTTATTGCAAAGGATTTTCCCATCCATATCTGACTCCTCCCTCAGGCTCGTATTATCTTGGACAGGCTAGCTTCCCCCAGGGTGACGGTACGGTTGCAGAAGACTGGGTTATACAAGCTGGGTTATAGTATGCTTGTAGACAGACAGACAGATGGCCCGTAAGGATCTGACCCCAGCTGTAGGATCCCATGACTCACACCTGCCCTTGGGGAAGGCTGCAGGGAGTTTCCTCTCATCACTTTCCTGGAAAAGTAGCAGGAGTGAGCGCGGTGCCAGCCGCTCCTGAGCTGCCAGGTAAGAATTACCTGGCTTCCAGACGAGTGGTGAGACGGTCTTCAAATGGAAACTCCGTCTCCGTTCCCGAGGGGTTTCACGCACTTGGGTTTGTGTCACCTGCTGAAGCGAGGAGCAGGGGACCCCCCGGGAACAGCCCGGCCTGGCACAGATTTCAGCATCCACGGATGAAACTTCACAGCCAGCCAGCAGCCTCAGCTGAGCTGGCTCTCCACACTTAACTTCCAAAAAAGGGCAAAAAGGGAGAACATCAGCATTTGTCCTGGTGCCAGGTTCCTGCCTGCATGTCTGAGAATGGTATTGACCTTTTTAGCCCTGCAGTGGAAGGTGATGTCCAGATGGGCAGCTGCCCATCACCTTCATCCTAGGCTATAGATCAGCGTTTTTCAAGCTTCATCAGTGTGGGCACCCCCAAATCTCCCAGTGGAAGCACAGATGCTCAGGTGGCCAACTTAAACTGAATACTTTTTTCTTAGTACCTCAGTTGTCCAAGGACCTGCAAAACAGAACTGTGGATTAGAGATTTAAAAACCTGGGAAATGGAGAACACCCAAACTAAAGCCCTAGGAGGTATTACAGCCACATTTTCAAATAAAAATATTTCATTTTGTTGTTTTATGCTAGCCTCTTTTACCTTTCAGAGTGATAACTTAAATCCAAATCTTCTCTGAGAAGTGTGCCAGGAAAAAAAAAATCTAATTTTTGTGGTTTTGTTTTAGTTTTCATGTTGTTCTTTTTCAAGACAGAAATACCCATTTTTCAGCCAGATTGGCAGAGCATCGTAGGAGACTGAATCAAGAGTTTCTGAACCAACTTTCGGGTTAACACAAAATAGGAAATTTTTTCCTGACACATGTCAGGATACCTGGTAGCATCTAAATATAAACAAGGTGTAAGATGAAAAGGGAAGGTCCAAAGTTGTCAAGCAGGTGGTGGCGATACTAAAAGAAGAAGCACTAAATACAAAAGCAGCTAATTCTTAACTAATAAACAAAGCTAACCTGAGATGCAGTAACTGCTGACATCCTCGTTCCTCATTATTAAAGGGCCATGCAGGTTTACAAAGTACGGAGCTTGCAAGACAAAAGGAGATATTTGTAAACAAACTTAGAAAATCCAGGGATGAACGTCAAACTGTACATGTGTGGACTGATTCACTACACTGACTATAAATGTGGGTCACTGCAACACCATGTTTTTTAAGTGGAGTTATTTCAAATTGAACTAATGCTGTAATAGTATAGTATAGGGATTTTTAAAAAGCATTTAAAATGTATGATGAAATCCAGTGCTCTAAAGCCTGCTTTTTGGGCACAAAAGGAAAATATTAAGGATGAAGGTTATTTTTATCTTATCATAAAACAAATTTATTCCTGGGGAAAAAAAATCTTTTTCTCTTTGAAATAAGTAAGTGAAAATTTTTGTGTAAAAATGGAATATTGAGATTCAGTGCTCAAGAGAACAATGCTACTATGAACAATTGCAATCTACCAGTTCAATGCTTTGGCAAATAAATAATTTTTACATTTCCTTCTTATTAGATGCCTTAGATTTATTTGAATCTTTGAAATAACTTGAAGCAAAAACTAGCTGTTTTGAGTGCTACATTTCCTTCCCTGAAGTACTGACCAGGGAAGACAGCAAAAAGGTTATTATATCTGATCAAAACCGAAATTTAATAAATATTCACTAAGAAAGACACTCCTTGCCTTTTCAGATTCTTGTCCTTACATTTCCCTATTTATGCTTTTAAGAAGACAGGTTACAGATAAAACTGTTGACTAGAATTCTGTTAAAAAAATTGTAATCTGGGAATTGTGGAAGGAAAGATGATCTCAGACAGACTTGGATTAATTTTCTTTTACATTGTTAGCCAAATTTCCTCTTCACTCTTCTTTTTAAACACTGTTTTGGGAAGTATTTATCTTGTTTTGGGTTTTTTTATTTTGGAATCAGAGGTTTTAATCAGAGGGTGAAAGATTATTTCCATCCAACTCATGTTCCGTATGAGGAATCTGCATTTGTTTCCTGTGAGCAAGTATGGATTTTCCACTTATATCTACTCAGACCCTGAACATAATGGCACCGTGTCAGCAACTTTGCAAGAGATCACATGTTTTTTCCAAGATCTGGTGATGGAAAATCTGGAAAGCAATATTTCATGTCTCTCACAAGGCTGTTTATTCTCAAAAATACTCAGTTATTTAGCCTCATAGCAATTACCCATTTCTAATTAGAAGAACATTCTTCCAGGAGGTAAAGCATTGAGCTGTAATGAATCATTTGTTTCTTTTATGGGGACTGAGTGCATTACTAAGCAAAGAATAAGTTGCATAATTTTTTTTTTTTAAGCAAAAAGAGGAAAGTGACAAAGGAATGAGGAATATATATTTTTTTGCAGTTTGTTTGGTTTTGGATTTCCTTTTTTAGAGACTCCTTTTCAGGCACTGCCAATACTACCAGCAGAGCCCGCTATGGGACCACTCAAATTTGGAGGAGTAAGGTGGACATTCACAGCCAGGTTTCTATGCTGTTTTCATAAATCACTGGAATTAGAGTCCACAAAGAGCCACCATCCATCAGGCCCAGGCAACTACTTAACCATGGAAGAGAAGACACCGAGTTTCACCCAGCAGATGTTACCCCAAATAGATTAGCAATAATCTCAGAGGTAGCACCAGGTCCACCTAAGCTCTCATCCTTCCTGACTTTTTGCAATGACTTTTGCTTAAGTATAGAGTTAATTAAACTTCCCAGCTTGTCTAGGAGATGAGGCGTCAGACGGGTGTAATGTATTCAAGCAGCGAAGGGACAAGGAGTATTTAGGTTGATTGTTAAGCAACAACACTACGTGCTGTGGGCAAGAAGGACACAATGCCAGCTCTGGAAATTTCGCAACTGTTGTTTTTTTTCCTCAAGACTTTGTAATTGAGGCTTGCGGGGTTAATAAACAACCACCACGAAAAGTAACACTTATGACAGGGGAGAAGAAAAGGGCAAGAAGAACATTTTGGACTGCTTACGGTTGTTATTCTGTTAGTGCTTCAGTAAGAAAGTGAGAGGTTTTTTGTGTCTTTTTTAGTCCAACACCACGTCTCTAAATAAATCCCAGAGGGGACACACTTTTGAACGCCAAGATGAAAGTGGAGGCTAAAGCAGGCAGGGGAAAAGGTGGTTTTGGCTAAGCCCGCGCAGCTGTGTTTTGCATGTCCAAAACCAAAACCACACTTTGTCTTTGTATGTTAGGTCTTGCTGTGCTAGGAGTGGCAATGTGCAGAATGGGGCTGTGCATGGCATGCTGTGGCCCTGCACAAGCGACCTGAGGAAGGACACAACCCTTCCATGTAGCAGAGAGGAGGGTGAGTAAGGAAAAGCACAGAATCAGAGCTGGGAGCTAGCCAGAGTCACAGGAAAGAGGGGCCATGGCAGGAGAGCAGTTCCTGCTGCTCCTGATGAGCAGCGCCCCGAGTGCACCCGGGGTGATGTAGGCTAAAACTGGGTTAGCAGTTAGCTCAAACTCTGGTCTATAGCTGTGGACCCCATCTCCTAGCTAAGGATGCACAGCACTGCCTCAAGAGATTTATCTCTGAGGTAGATGTGCATTTTAATTACCTCCATGCAGAGTCCTGGTATGAACCACTTGCCTTATCTCAAGACTGAAGGTAAAACGAGAAACTCTTCCATGCTCACTGCTAGGCATGGCATCTGCAGCAATAAATACGTGCTGAGACAAACCTACCCCAGCCAGGCTCACACATGCACAAATAGGAGTCCAGGCTGTGGTTGCTTAATATCTCAAATGAGTAGCTAATTACTTCATGAGCTAATTCAGAGTACATAGGCACTGCCTATGCAGCCTGGTAAAAATAGGTCTTGTGCATTCAAAACCAGGTCAAACACAAAGCAATGCAAAAGAAATGGCCTGTAGAAGGGTGAGTGACACTTGTCTCAGGCTCTGCCATTTGCCCACGGGTAGCCACTCTCACAAGTGCACAGCGTTGCTAAAACTGGCCATGGAAACACCCAAGGAATAGGGAAACTGGGTATTAATGTTAAGGAAGATTAATTTAAAAATCAGAGCAATGTGGAACTTAGATACTGCCCTGTGCTCCGGACAAATCCGCTTCTAAATAATGCTGAAAGTCAAGCCAGACCAGGCTTTTGTGTAGGTGAAACGTTTCTTACTACTATACACAAAGCGCAAACCACAGCCAGACGGTAAAATTATACTTTCCTGTGTCTGAAAGCTGGAGTCACAGCCACAGGAGAGATCCGTATGCTGAAGTTTAGAGTTCAGAAGTCAATTGCTGAAATTAAAACAAGTTATTCAGGCCACTGGAAAGTTAAGTATTCTTTCCTCATAGAAGTAACCGCTTCTTGTTGGGGCTGCTCTGAGCTGCCTCTGGAAGACAGTGCGGCACAAGTGCAGAGAGGCCACTGAAAACCAGAGGCACGAGGGAAATGGAGGAAGAGGGATTATTTGAGGGGAGGCAACTAGAGTATACTTTTCTTCATGTGCCCAGTTCACTGCTGCTGAATGACGGGGGCAGAATGATGGGAGCATTATTTTGGTTTTTTAAGGTAAATTGCTGTGTTAGTCTATATGCATGAAAATATCATACGTTGGACTATCACTACTATAATGCAACTTTAATATGTTGCATATGCTATGTCCATCTAATATTTTCTGGACTGTACAAGTCTCTGCAAATTAGCTTTAAGACACTAACAAAATATTTCTGTGGTGGCAAATTGAAATTTTTTGAATTTTTGCTTTGCAGGAAATGTGACTTTTTATTCCACCCAAGACCAAAAAAAAAAAAAAGCCAATTCTGAAATATATCTCTTCCACAAATCCTCAGGGGTTTCAATTCAACAGAGAATCTATGGGGAAGATTCACCATTGTAAGATTTTGCAACTGTTTGGAGTTTGAAGCTGTCCCAAAATAGCAGGTCATGTGAGAGTTGGACTATTTATGTCCTGGATTTAGACACGCTTCCACTGACTTAGTTGTCTTTTATCAGCCCTTGGATTGGTTTGGGTTTTTTTTTTTTGTTTTTTTTTTTTTACTTTCCTGGTAACAGATTGTCTTGGGTTCATTTTAAACAAAGACCTGGCCAACTCCAGGAATGGATCTCGGGAGATACAGTTCTGAAAGTAGTAAAATGTTATGGCGTAGTCCAAGAGATAGGAAGGCATTACGTTAGTAGATAAATATTTGTTTAACGTGACGTTGCATACAAACACATGCTATAATTTTAGATTATAATTCACTCCTTTTGCTTCTATCTGATGAGCATAAGGATGATTGCTTTTGTTAAGACCACAACCTTTTATCTAAACCTCTGCATCTTTCCAAAGTAATTTCATTTTCTGGTTAAAGCTTGCTTCCCTTCTCAACTCTTCTGATCAGAAGCTAGATAAATACCACTTGCCTATGGTCTGGAGATGAATCTACAGCTCGGATAATTAGGATAAAATGCCTCCTGCAGCAAGACCTGCTCATTCCCCATTGACTCGCTTCTCCTTATACACACACACATGCGCTTTTTTGGGGTGAAAAGGACTGATGTGGGGCGGGGGGGAGGAGGGTAGGAAGGGAAAGCAAGCAGCATGGCCACAGTGGCTCACACACAAGGACAGTGTAGGGGACGACTAAAGCTCCCAACCTGTGTTCCTTTCTTTCTCTCCAGATGAAAGGACACTTGGTTGTTGGAACTATTTTCTGACCATAGGTCACCACCACTTTTACTCCACAGAAGACAATATTGCAACCAGTCTCTATATTTTCCATTTTTCCATCCATGTTTTTTCTAAGGGCTGGTGGGTTGCTTGTCAGCCATGGGAGTCCCTCAGGCACGAGTACATTCCCTTGACATGCTCCATGGAGTCTCCATGACTCCCCGTCCACTGAGCTCAGCAAAGGTATGCCAATGTGTGCACGCTGGGGCAGGAGGAAAAGCATGGAAAAGTCTCCAGAGCAGCTGCACAGGATGGCCGTAAACAGGAGACATTTTGGTTTCATCTTGCCTGCCAAATGCAGCTCTGGGAGAGCCATGCTCCCTGCTGGAGTGTGACCCTGCCTTGCCAGAACAGATGCTTTGGCATTGCAAAACCCAGAAAAGGTTATCCGGTCAAGGTGGCTGTGTCTGGAGCCGTCTAAACAAATTCTGTATTTCTGGGAATTACCACTCCTTTGGTCAGAGTACTGGTCGTGTGGCTGCTGGCATACCAGCTCTAAAAACAGAGAAAAAAAGTGTCAGGACTATTTTAATAAAGGATTCCAATAGGAGTCAAAAGCATGTTGATGATTTCTTTCATGTGTTAATGCCATTAGCTACCTCAGGCATTAAGCGTGGGGAGTACCAGTAACTGACAGTGCACTGAGTGGGGAATGAATCATTTTATTTTTTTTTAAGTAACTTTGTTGTTCTCATGAATTTTGGCCTCAGCAACATTGTCAGGTTTCAATTAGCATTGGTAACTCTGGTTCAGGAAAAAAAAATTAAACTTGATCCATGATGTGTTACTAGAAATTTGACAGAGAGCCTTTCAGCCCCCTTTAAAGTGGTCTGTGTCATGAAGGGCATTAAGAAAAAACAGACCCATGGCAGAGGGTCTGCTGTTGTGTCCTGCTTTTTGATGGAGGATGTACATAGAGAAAGTGTCCTTACATTCCTCCATGGCTGGCCCATCCAACTGGTAGGCATCTCTTAGGTCAAAATGCGTAAGTTTTGTACAAATGAAGTTCTTGTGCCACTTTCTTAACAAAGACCGTTGAGAATAGTCAGATTCATAGCAGAAAGCACATCACAGCTGGAGATGGGGACTTTCGAAAGCAAGAGGAACAAATACACGAGCAGCTTTGCAAGATTTTCTTTTGTGCTGAACCTGACCAGCTGTGTACTACTTTTCAGTTTGAAATGTAGAGCAGAAACAAGAGTCACAGGCTCTGGAGAATGAAGGGTAAAAACCCAAAGGTTACAATCTCTGCTCTAGAAGATCTTCAAAACCCCACTTAGCAGTATCCTCCCATCTCCAAACTTTCGTGCGCCTGAAGATCTAGGTCCAGAGGAAAGTTGGTCCTAGTGAGGACCTACAAGTCTCCTACCCCAGCTGCGTGTTTCTGCTCCCTCCCTACCGCAAGCCCAGCCAGGGAGCCAAGCTGGCTGGAAATTCACTGTTTTTCTTTGTAGGGTTAGTCTTTACCTAGTTCAGCCCTGAGAGCTGGCTCCCTGCCCAGACGAGCTGGGGAAGGGTAAAACGGCAGCAGTGCTGACTAAGCTTGGCTTTGGCTTCCAAGGAACTGATCTTTCCCCTCCGCCAGAACCACGGCAGCCGTCATGGCCTTGAGCTCTGCATTGCCTAATTTATTTTGCTGAGCAGATCTAGAAGTACCAATCAGTTCCATGGAGAGTGGAAAGCATTTCAAGAGTAATATGAAATCTCCTTGAATAAATCTTAATGGGCAGATGCTTGTCCCTTGGTACGGCCCTAATTACCGAGCCATTTAGTAAACAAAGGAGTAATGCTATTAGTTAGGCATGCAGAGCTGACCCTCTTTAATCTCTATGAAGAGTCTGGGGACTTGTATCAGAGCTAGAGAGATACAGGGCAGCATACACCTAAAAATGAGTGAAAAACAGAGCTTTTAAATGTCAAAGCCAAAGTCTCTAAGCTGTGTACGAGAGGGAGAAAGACAACAGTACCACAGATGTGCTCAAGCAGAGCAGTCCATGTGCTTAAATCAGTCAAGCCTGGAGAAACCTTCCTGGGAAGTTAGATGATATTTTATTGTTACTCCTGGACTTCTCTGCTGAGGCTGCCAGTGGGTGTTCAAATTGATTTCAATGCTGAGTGGGTTTTAGCAAGGGGCCACCTAAGAAGTTAGGCAGTGACCACCGAATAACTACATGTATTTCTTCCACTGCAGACATGAATGTACAAGATGTCAATTAAATGAACCTTTTTCTAGCATACAAAACCTGATGTGAACACACACACACATATATATGTGCATCTTCTACTTTTTTTTTCTGAATGATGAAATACAATAAAATCTCCTGAATAATGCCATTACCTATGATGGAACTGACATTAGAGATGATGAAACTTTGAGGACTGGGTATGCAAATACTACACATCTTTGAAGGAGCTAAGAGCACTTAGTGTGACTAACAGCCACAAATTCACCTTTCCTGTGTGCTAAGTCATCATTTCACTAGTGAGTTCTCAGCTGATGTAGGAAGAAGAACAGGAGAGCTGATCAGAAGCATTAAAAAGGTTTTAAGCGTCGAAGGAGGAGAAGGGGAAAAAATGGACTACTGAACCTGTTTGACCTGGTATGACAATGCATTATGCCTTAAAATTACTAAATCTTGTTCCCACTCCTCCTCACTTCTCACTCATGTCCAGACCAAACACTGAATTTGAGATACTTTTACCACAGCATATGGTTGCTTGGGAACTTCACTGGCCATCTCGATCACTTGGACTTTTTATGTCTGAAATGTGGTCACTGGATCAGCTGCTGCAGCTCTCAATTGCTTTGCTTGTCTGCATTGTGCTTTCTCTTGACTCATAAAAATCCTGGCTCACTAAGCAAGCTTCTGATGGTTCCACTATGGTGTCTACCCATTGCATACATATGTTTAAATCTGTTTTCATCTACATTCACATCCAACTAGTGCACAGCATTTGCTTTGTAGTTCTGGCATAATAGCCACAAACCCTCTGATGCATTATGAAATCATATGTTTGTAGCTCTTTCTTTTCCTTGATGAATTACAGCGTAATCAGACCTCTCTCAGCCTCCAAAAAAAAACAACTACCCAAACCAAAACAAAACACATCAAAACAAAAAAATACAAAATGCAAAGAAGCAAAATGCTTAGAATTCAGGACGCATTTCATCTGAAATAAAATCCCATGAGTGGCAGTGTTGGCATAAGTGGTTTGTGGTTATCTGTTTCACACACACACACAAATTGATATGATTCAATTTAAATGCTCGGCCTTTTTTCTTCTTGCACAAAACAATTCCATTTGACTTCAGATTGATGAATGAAGGAATTGAGCTATCAAAAGGACAAGGAATGAATGACTGCAATCAGGTTAGAAACATCAGGACTTTAATATTATAAGTTAACTAATGATCAGTATCTTGTGGAGCAGTAAAAGATCAAAAAAAACAAATCAGGTTCTTCCTTCCCTTGATGTAATCAATATGTATCATTTTTTAAAACTGATTATATAAAGGTACCTTTTGAATATTGGCACTTTCTGTATGCTGGTATGAAGAAGAGCCTGGGACTCTCAGGACAAGAGGAAGTTGTCTGCTCACTGCCAGATAGCTGAGAGCATAAGAGGGAAACAAAAGAGAGGCTGGCTCTGCCAGACAGGTGTCTCCTCAAGAAAAAAAACATAGTCAGGATAAGCCATAAAAGTTTTCTTCTTATCTAGAGAGATCATTGGGAAACTCATGAGACCATGTTGGTCAACGAGCGCCTGCCAGCTTACATGTTTCAGAGGAATTCTTAGGAAGGAACTGAATATGAAATTTCAGGATGTGTTGTCTTCTACAAGCTACCACAAAGTGAAAGGTTAACAGAATTTCATGTAAACCCATATGTCTGAGTAAAACATTTCACTTTTATTTAGGTGGGTTTTTTTCTCCCCATTCTGGTAGATAAGAGAATGAATCACTGGAATTTTTGTACTCTCCATTTCTAAACAGTGGGAAGGGAGAGTTGCTTATTTCTGGTAGGATCAGCGTTTGTAGTGGTTTCACTCTACATATCCTCCTTCTGCAAAATCAGCTGCTCTTCACCAGAGTTCAGAAAACACAACTGTCTCACCTCAGAGGACAAACCCGCTTCTAAGAACTACTGGATTTTCTCTACAAGCCACCATTTAGCCTGCTGGAATCAAGGGGACAAAATGCATCCTATTTTCTATGCTAATTCCCAGCAAATAATTGAGTCTGTCACTCAGACGACATCTGCAGTGAAAAACAAGAACTCCACACACGTCTTTGAGTTGTCTGGAAAAATCACTCAGCTTGGGCTTGGATTTTACCACCAATACCACTGACTTGAGTGAAAAGCCAACCTTTGGCATGCAGAGTATCATTGTGGTTGGTATAGCCTTTCCTAATAACATGTTCCGGTGCTTAGGCAGTATGACTTGGCTGTATTTTTTATGTTTTTGACAAAGCAACAGGGGGATGTTTTTCTGTCAAGGATGAAATGAAAACTTTTCAAAGTATTGGTTGCCAGCACACAACCTTGCTTGAGGTATGACCCAAGACTGAAGCAAAGGAAAGTCTGCTGCCTGACTGCAGTGGCTTCAGATGAGAACCTTGCTCTTTCTTAATCTTCTGTTCCCTGGCAACATGTAGAAATAGAGTAAGATCTGAAGAAATGAAAATAAAATAGAAACATAAATCAAAAGGCATAAAACACAATACAATACAATAAAAAATAAAATCGATATGAGAGCATTCCATTAATATTGATCTGTTTATATTAGAACAGTGAAGACCAAAATCATTAATTTAACTGTATTTGAATATGCCCCTCCTTGGCAAGATAGTCTGCCATATTGAGGATCACAGGAGTGTACTTTCCTCTTAAAATAATGGTGAAATGAGGTGCATGAAACTATTAGCTACTTGCAAAATATAAACATTCAAACTGCACAGTTTCATGTTGCGCTGCTTAAAATGGATCCTGTTCCCACTGAAATCAAGGATCTCATTGCCATTAGCCTTAGGGAGAGTGGTTTCAGACTGCTTTTCATATGTTCAGAGAAAATATTTTGGGGTTCTGTGTCTGTAAATTGACGTGTCTGTCTGTATGCTGTGAATAGGGCAAGATCTCAGGAGCCTCTGAGGTGGGATGGCAGAATTACACCCTCACTGTGAAGAGCTTTGCCCTCAACCATGCAGCATGGCTCTAGGCCAGAACTGATGAGAAAAATGTGCCTCCATCATAAAGGTGGGATGATGGTTTAGCCCCTAGAGAGATCCCTAGGTCTAAAGAATAATCAAAAATCTAGTATTTTTTGATGAGGCCGTGTGTATCTACTGAAAGACCAACTATAAAAGCTATGGGAAAATCTCAGTGTTAAAATGGTTGTCCCTCAGGGGCTGTAAAAGGGTTTTTTCACATAATCATCCTGTGACTGCTTAAGATTTTGCACATAACAGGGGTTTTTCCCTTTTTCCATGGCCAACACGTTTTGTCAAATGCAGCAGGAATTTACCTGCGAAGGCAAGGAGGGGATGAAGTTCACTTACACAGAAGCTGACACACAAGCACTGCAAAAACCACTTTACCACTCCCAGAGAAAGCATCAGTGTTATTTCCTTATTCCGAGCTATAGGAATTCACATCCTCATTTTATCTATAGACACTTTCAGATCTCACACACAGAGCGCATACCTCCTTCCCATTCTCCTTTTGAGTTTATAGTCTACAGACACACTTGTGTCACTGGACCACTCTAGCGTAGGAATTGGCACATTTATATTCAAAGCTGAGGACGGGTATCCCAAGGAGAGGAAAAAGGCACTAGTCGGGTCTTGCCTCTGCGACAAGCTCCTGGATGACCTCCAGAAAGTTACTTGTGATCCTTGGCTCTTCTGCCTATAAAATAAAGAGGATATTATTTCTTTTTTCTTACCTCATTTACATAAACTGAAAAAAACCTTGAGCTTAGGCACCTTCTTGCGTATGCCTCAGTGCTATGAAGCTGTTAGCACTCTCTTTGGAGCCAGAGATCTGCTACAACGTCCTTTGACCACCCATGTCAGGATTACTCAGATTTTTATGCACAGGGTCCCATGTCATATAAAGTGCAGGGAAGTTGGCATAGGCTGGAGTTGCCCCACTCCAAGGTGTTTGGGGGCTTTTTTTGCTCGCAGAGGATATAACTCCCTTGCAGTGTGTACAAGAACCTGGTTTGCCTGTGACTTCCCTCACTACCGCTTGTAGGTAATTCTCTAACTGCATTTCATAATTCAAAAAAGAAGGCTTGGCTCAAGCCTGTAATGACTCAGGTCAGTCTGTTATGTCAGAACATAGCACTTGCCTCAAAAGTTGTCTTGCTCTCTACATGCAGCTGTGCTCAAGTCTGTCAGTGTGCTGCTTGAAAAAAGCCTCTTTCTCTATGACTCAGAGGTGAATAGCACAGGCCATTTCTATGGGTCTTACCTGTGATTTCAGATGCCTTTTATCATCAGTGCTAAATCCCTTCAGTATGGCTAGGGGTAGTCAAATTAAAACCGTGCTGCATTGCCTAAAGGAGCTAACAGAACCAAAGTGGGGTAGAAGCAGAGGCATGACTTTGTAGCCTAGTGGCTGTAGCAGTCAGGTGGAACAAAGCTATGTTGGCTCCTGATCTCTGCTTCCAGGCTTTTGTAGTTTACCCAGTATCTATAATTCACCCAGCTGACACAGAATTAAAAATCGCATCAGTCCCGTACCTACCGCCACTTGAAATAAGTACTGAGGCTCTCCTGGAGCTGCTATGGAGTGGAAACCTCTTTGCTGCCTTCTTCCTGCAAGTCCGGTGTTGTACGCCCTTACTGCCTTGCACGTATAAAGCCAGAGCTCCTTCAGTACCTGGATAGCTGTGTAAGATAAGACCAATAATTACATACTGCACTCTTGTAACTCCTTTCATGGACAGCTTACAAGACTCCTTAAAACCATCCATCCATTCTCAGAACATGCCTGGGAGGTAGATAAGGTTTATGATGCACACAAGGTTTATTATGCACACAAATTTATTGTGAACCAAGAGACAGTACTCTATTGCTGGTACACCAAAGATAAATGACTTGCCCAGGCAGAGCCTGGAAGGGAACTCAGGGTTGCTCCAAACCATGTATTTCAATCCTTAGGCCAAAGCAGTGCTTTCAAGGTTGTTTAACCTGGTAAAAGTTAAAGCACTGGCTTATGCCACTGTGATAAATCTTGGACTCCTGGTTTGCCACAATGCTGACAAGGGTGGAAGAGGAGCCCTGAGAAGGGCTGATAAGGCTGTCAGTGCTCTCCCAGCCATTCTCTGGTGCATGCGTGTGGCTGGGCTCCCACTCACCCCCGGGGATGAGCACTGCTTCTAGACTGCATGATGAGTCAAGGTATTGTGGCTGAGACTGCAAGCATTGGCTCTGTCACCAAGCAGACAGACAGACATTCAAAGAAACCACAGCCCTCTGGTTTCTTTGCCCTTGTTTGCTTAATCAAATTCGGGTTGTGTGTGCGCGTACACATTTTTTCACCCACAGCACAAACAAACACTGCTCAACACCTGAGGGTGGCTGGCTCTCAGAAGTGCCTCTGGAAAGATGACTCAGAGGAGGAGTAGCGGGAGGCTCCTATGGCATTCGTCCTAACGCGGGAAAGAGCATTCCCTCTTACTGTAAGTGATCTAATTATATTACTGTAAATCTCACTCTCACATTTTCAGCTACCTCCGCATCAGCTCTCAGGCTGCACTTATGTAATTGTGGAAAACTTTCTACCAAATCGAGGATTCCTGCTGCATGCCACATTGTTTGCAGAAGACTTGTATGTGAGCGTGGGTGGGGAAGGGAGACTTCCGTGCAGGAGATTGAAAATGGTACCTTTTCTAAAGGTCACGAGTACAGAAATTTGTGCATTAAATTGCACCATGGGCCTATAACAACTGCAAAGAAAATGAGCAGTCTAAGAAAGGTGTGTTGTTTAATTCAGTGCGATAAATCCCATTTAGAAAAATAGGCCAGGTTTCTTATCCCTAATGTTTCAATTAAAGAAAATATTCCCCTTTACTTCTTGTCTTCAGTCTCACCTACTGCCACTGATCTTATCATTAGGCAGCTGATAGAGACCTGGCTACATTTCAGGGGTCGTCTACCTATAGGTGCTCCCCAAAAGTCAGCTCATCTCACACAGACCCCTATTAACATGACAAGAGGGCCCAGGACTTAGGTCAGGAGCATCTGGTAAATGAGGATCCCGGCGATGAGCTGTGAGCAGTAAAGCACTTGGGGAATAGAAGGTACTTCACCGCGGTGTCAGTTATTACTGCTATAGTGAGCTGGGTCAGCCCTTGTTAAGTGGGCATGCGTAGAAGCACCTTTTCCATTGGGTCCTAATGAGGGAGAGGGTAATCTCTTTGGAAACAGAGGGAAGGGAGGAGAGCACTGTCTGTAAGCCCTGCACTCACTGCAACTCAGAGACATCACTTTGAAACGAAGCAGTGGCATGGATGGATACAGCTGTGTGTGCCAGTGCTTGCCAGAACAGCCAAGGAGAGTCTCAGAGAGATGGAATTCTTAAGGACACCGTGAGCGTGTCCTGAGAAAATCTGAGAGAGTGCCAGGGGCAAAACGCTCACTGGAAAAGAAACCTGAATGGCAGGAGAAGACTCTGGGCATGTCTACGCAGCCCAGTGCCCCTGGCTGGTGCCATTCCACCTGCGCACCAAGCCAGTCCTGGAGGAGAGCCTGTGCTTGTCTGTGCTGCCCTTCAGAGGATGCTGTTGCGCTCAGCTGGCTGGGGTCCTGCCGTCTTGGAGCCTGTGTGGAGCAGCCTGCCTATGTCTGACTGAAGGCATGTCTACACAGCCTCTGAGATGCTTCCTTTTTTTATTATTATTTTTATTTGAATCCCTGCTCTGTTCAGAGAAAATAAAATAAGGAAAAAAGCACATTCCTTGTAAATAAGGTAGAACGTCTCAAGCAATTGACACCACCATGTTCTCCCTTTAATGCAGCTGTACATTTGACATAGATGGTTGAGTCAGAAGAGACAATGTTGTTTAAAAATATAGTTTCAACAGAGCCCAGGACTTGATCTATTGTCTAGGAATCCAAATGGCAATAGGCCATATAAAAAAGAGAGGGAAAGGGTCACTCTAGCTCATTCTTCTAAATCAAAAACAAGCAAAGAAAGAAAAAAAACAATTGCAGAAGGTCGACTGAGGAACTAACACCAGAGACCAGAAAATTGTCAGACCAAACAACTACAATTTATATGGACCCCTTGCTGCCTGCTAGGATTACGTCTTTACACTTGCACCTCTGAACAATGTCCGCATTCAGATCCTAGCTAAACTAAGGAGGGGTGAAGAAGTGATTTTCAGAGTTAGGCATGAAATGGAAGTATAAACAGGGAATTTGGGCTGATGCCCTGCTCTAGGAAAAGGGAACATGAGGGTGGAATGACAGCAAGAGCAAGAAGATGCTGAAAGCAGCCTGGAAGGGTCAGGGGGTGGGTGTTTAAGCTCTGAGTAAAACTTTTTTCCTGTAGTTTTTGTTGTCTTTAGAAATGCCTGATGAAGACAGAACCTCACGTTATACTCTTTAAAAACAGTAACACAGTTCATACTATAAAGAACTGAGTTTTCTCTAACTACAATAGCCAATTATTTCATCCTGTGAATACTTCCAAAAAGGACAGACACACATAAATTTTCCACAGATTGGCATACAGAATTTATATGTACTCATTGATATTCTTATTCATCCATCAATAAATACCCTTTGGATTTGATCTGTTTTCTTATGATTTATTGTACACACATGAAAAAGAAAGGCCAAATAATGTAGATGTAATTAGGGTCCAGTCCTGCTTCAGCTGAGTTGAAATATAATGTTCTCATTTTTTGTCTTCATAACCTTTAAGAACTAACTATGCTCAGGATACTTTATACTAGCTGAAGATCTAGTGTTAGTCCGTTAAGAAAGAGTACTACTTTGCTGCTCACAATCAAGATTTACTGCTCTTCTTTCCCAAGTTATATATGACAGGATTCACCACCTCTGCATCTGCAAATGACAGAGCCCGTGTAGGTCTGAAGAAGTGCGTATGTTCGATGTTTTCTGATGTTCTTTACTCCCACATCAAAATCCCATCCATTGGCATCAGGTGAGTAACTGGAAATCTCAGCCTGTCTTTAGGAATTAAGTTTCTGGGCCTTTAGACTGCAGACAAGTATTCAGAACATGAAACCAAAAAATTCAAAGGTCCAAAGGCAATAAAAAATGAACTGACGTTCATAATTTTTTAGGACCCTGAAGTTTTTAAGCCACTGTGATTTTCGGGGACTAGCTTGGCAGGCCTGGAAGTTGTTGACTTGTACTGGGCAGGCAGGAGCAGTGGAAGGAGAGGCCATTCCTCGTGATGATGGCACCTCCTCTCTTGGAGCATTGGATGCGTCTGTTCTGCCCACAAGGTGCTGGTGATTCCAAGACCAAGTTTCTTGATTCTTATGAGTCATCCTACTCTCTTATTAAAGAGGAAGATATTTTTAGAAATTTAACAGGATCAAACAAATAGTACTACTCTTTGTTTTAGATCCACAATATGCTCTAACATCTTTGATCCCTTAGTTTTTCAACATCCTTTTAGATGTGCAAATATGGTGTAAGTTAGCACAGAGTTCTGGATTATTTAACTCATCAAGTAATGGAGTATAGCTAGAAAAGTATAAATATAAGGAGATATCCATTAGGTGTTATTTCAGAGCTAAGCACAGATAACAAAGTGAGTGTTTAATCCCTCTTTTCATTTGTGACAGACCTATGTTCTGTGTGTGAGTCTGGTAAGACTTAGCACATCAAATGATTAAAATAAAATGAGTGCACTAAGGAAATACAAGCAAGACAAAATATTTAATTATCACCTAAGAAAAATCGTACCTGGTTTAATTAAGCACATTCTAATTGAACAGGGATGAACTTAAAGATAAGTTTAATTTTCTAGCTGAAGCAGGGCTCATTTAAAAGCATTACTCAAAATGTATTAAGATCTATTACTTACCTTCCTTTCAGAGTTAACAAGCATGAGACCTGTCTGACTGGTTAAAAATCTGTACAAGACTACTACGACAAATCACAATCAGCTGTCACATTTGCCTGTTTTATGTCTTCATTGTTCACTATCTGTGAACACTTATTCAAGCCAAGTGTTGTTTGTATGAATGTCAGTTTTCATTTAACTGAGAAAATTGCTAGGATCAAATAACCATCTAAACACTTGTTGCAAAGATTGATGAATAAAATGCATCTCCAATATATTCACAACTAAAATATAGCCCTAACTAATGCTGTGAAAGCTCAAGAAATTTCCAAAGGAGTTCTAGGAAATTGCTCTGAATCAGAAGGAAAACAAATGAATTGCCATGGATGAAAAAAATCCTTGTATCGCAATACTTTTCTTTCTGTGATAGAAAGCAAATTACAGTTTGAAACTAAAAGTAGCTTTGCAAAAATACCTCCTCCCCCTTAGCTTCCATTCCAAAAATGTTGAAATGGAATATTTTGACCTTCTCACAATACTTCTTCCCAATTTGTTTCCCCCAAACAAAAGGTTGTGAAAATCAACATGCCTCAGAGAGCAGTTTTGGTTTGACAAAATGGCATTTTCTGATGGAAAAAAGCATTCCATTGGAAAAATTTTTAACCAGCTCTAGCAATAACTCTGGATTTCACACTCTGGACTAAATTCACAACCCTTCACCCTCTGAAATTAACTGAAACTCTTGAGAAGTAAGGAACTAATCAGGGGAAAGAAGCACCCTCCCAGCATGGTTTGGAGACTACAGGGGGGCCTACTGGAATGGATCCGCACAGGCAGGCTGCTATAGGGGTTCCCATGGCGTCTGCTCCCACCAGCCCAGTTACAGGATCAGAGGCAGATTTGTAAGAGTCAGATTTTTTTATTTTTTTTTTCTGAGGAAATAGCTTCATTTTGTTTTGTTTCTTGCTGTTCTTGGCATGAAATTCATGTTTTATTGGTATGAAATACAAGTCTGTTTTGACACTTGCAGAGACAACGCAGACAGGGAGAAACATCTTTCTAGCTATAAACTGAAGTTTGTATGCCTTGTAAATAGTTTTTTATTGCTCATATAGTATAAAAGAAAAAAAGAAAATTTGGTACAAGCACAGATAACCTATCTATGTCATGCTGTGTACTTTCCTCTTTCTTTCAAAACAGGAACCTGGTTCACTGAGAGCATCTGATACTTTCGTGTACTTCAGCACATGAAGCAATAAGCAAATCCCTGAAATCTGAGTACAGCTGCAGAACATCGCTGTGAAAGGTTGCCTCCCATTAGGTTAGGTAAGAAGTTGCTTCTCCGCAAGCCTGCTGTAGGGAGAAGATGGTCGTGGTGTCTGTTTGGCCTGAAGTGGCTCAGAACTGTTGAACTAAAAAAAAAAGTCTGGAGGTTTGGTCTGTGCTGTTGAAAAGCCATTGGCCCTACTTTAAGTTACTTTTGATCTACCATAAGAGCTAAAATGCACCAGGCTGAAGCCAGCACATTTTTGTCTTGGAAGAGACACAGATCCCTTATCTGCATGTTGCTCCCATATCTATTATAGCATAGATGCAACCTTCATCCTATAAGGACTTGAGGCTAAAGCAGGCCGGAAACAATGTTTTTCTCTCTTAAAACTTTTAAAAACTTTTTTTCATTATATCTGTACCTCATTAAGATGAATCAAAAGCCTTTAAGCCCTTTTCTCAGACACAGAGTGAAGACTTGGCACCCGAGACACAGGAGATGTAGAAGCCTCAAGAAGGACCAGACAGCTACATCTGTACCCAAGAGTGGATCAGTGCTGGGCTACTCTCCAGCTCTGTGGCACCTTCTTGTCCAGGGCCACCCTGTTGCATGCTTCTGTCCCCTGGACCAGGGGCTGAGGCACTTGGACTATGACCCATGCTGGATCCTGAGCCATATTACCAGGCCTGGGCTAAAATTGTGCCAGGGACCTTTCTAACAGTTTAATAGCATGACCGTGTGCCAGCACCCAGGTTCATGGCACTGACACTCTATAATTTACTACTATAGTCATACTGGATCAGTCTAAGGAGTTGCTCTAAAATCTCCCACCTAAGCAGTCTGTCTCCAGACTGTTAGTGCTTCTAGTTTAAGTCATATTTTAGGACTGTTTATAACATTGTCTGATCCAGAGTTATAGCAGGATGACACTGTGTGCCATGTCATGTTGAGGGCTCTGCATACACCCAGCTATCGTTATTGAGGATAATGGGCGGCAGAATTTTGCCTAGGCGATGGAAAATCTTATATGGGCAATGTGGGATGGAGTGGAAAACCAGCTGGCTATGTGCAGTCAGGTCAGGTCAGCCAGGTCAGTTCCAGCCCTGCTGAATCTAGGTAGCTTACTGCAATGTAATTTAAGTATCACTACAGTGCACTCACTTGTCCTTTAGCTTGTGGGAGAGTTTTTAACTTGGTATATATTTATGGCAAGTAGTCATTAGAGACAAGGTTTTAAGAGTATTTTTTCAAAGCTGGGACTCTGGAAATACTAATTTCATTGTGAATTTCAAAGGGAAGCTTGCAGAACTTGACCCACACATCATGGATTCACCTTCTTTCTCATCAAAATGGTATGGGAGAATTCTCTTCCCAGAAAATTGTAGTGCAGTTTTGTCTCCTCTCCCACATGCAAGACAATGGACCTTAACTTTGCCTATAATGGGGAATACCTCTGGAAATGCCATCTGGTAGTCTTGAACTTTTTGGTTCTTGTTCAAGTTTATCCTGATGAAATCCTCTGTCATCTTCCTGAAGCTTTTCTCCTTCTGTGCCAAATGTTAATTGACACCTTTTCCCATACACTTTAATACTCCGCCCCCCCAGGTGTAGTGATTAGCCTCAAGCATCTTTCCTAGCTCACATCCCTTTCTCTAAGACTTTGGCATTCCTTTAGAAACCTGACTGGGACCTTTCCTCTGAGGCCTTGTGAACTGGTTGGCTCCCTTACTGCTAAATATTTCACTTACAAGGCCATGCATTGCTATATGGTCCTGCAGGTCTGGAAATGAGCTCACTGAGAGCCCAGTGTTCACCTAACTTTCTGTTTTTCAGAAAAGCTGCCCCTCTCTGGTCCATGGGAAGGACCTCTGGGTGATTTATAAGCACCTGTCTCAATCAAAATGATCTGTGGCTAAATCTGTGCACATGTGCCCCAGCCTTTAGAAGGCATATAACCACATCATATATCATTTCTCCTTCTCCCATGGCATGCAGAGAAGAACAGTAATTTAAAGGTTTATCAATCTGAAAGTTGATGCTGAGTGGATTGCCAAACTGTTTACTGCCCTTCCAAAACATAGTCTCTCCCTGTATATTTTGGGTTGCAGTGTTAAACAAAAGCTCCCAGTCTGCAATAGTGAGAATGTGTACACATGTTTTTTATCCATATTTTAATACATTTTATTTGCACTAGTCATGAGATTATGGTCTGATGAGGTTAGGGTCTGAGCATAACCTCTTAGAGGACTGTTTGTGCCTGCTCAAGCATGTGGACCTGAGCCGACAATCTAAGGTTCAGGCAATGCTAGTAAAAATTATACTTTGCTGGATGTCAGTGATTCACTCCCAAAATATGAAACATGATAAACTGAGAGGAAAAATATGTAAAATACTTCTCCAGTGGAAACCACATTTGAGAAGGGACATCTCAGCACAAGCTTTAAATATTTGCTATATGGAAGTCAGGCAGAGCTCCACCTCAGACACCCATGCTGGATTTAGCCCTTTCAATGGAGCAGAAGCCTTTATTGTGTGGCCATTTCCCAGCATTTCAGTGTAACATCACACCTCTCCAGGGCCTTGAGTGAAACATCTTGGCCTCCAACTGCAGCCTCAGCTTCATGGATTATTCCTCCAGCACTGAGACAGCCTGGCATGTTGACTCAGGAGTGAGCAGCTCCTTACTGCAGTAGTGGTGCTCACTAGCATAATTGAGAAGGAGGTCTACTACTGTCATCACCAAGGACTTGCTTAAGCTTAAAAACTGGATTAGATTAATTAGATTTACTTAAAGCCAGTCTACTTACATCACTACGAAACTTTGTTTAAGCACCATTCAGAATGGTTCAGTTACATCAATTTACCTTAACTGTGATTACAATATAAAGGAGGTTGAAAACTGACTTAGCTATTACTGGTACTTCTATTTTGCAGCACACCAGGATAAAAGTACTCACTGTAGTGCAACTGCTTCCTTCCTCAGAAAGTCATACCTTCTACTTTGCTTAGGTTTCCAAGCTCAAAAATAACCATTCTCGTATATTAATATGAGAGACATTTGTGATCTGTTCTTTGGAGGTTTTGCCAATGTATCAAGGCACAAAAAAGGGCCACAATATTTCAGTTAAGAAAAGGTGTTATTCAGTTACATGAGTACTTTACAAGTCTCAGTATAGCTGAGTAATAAAGCTCTTCCAGAGACAGAGGAAGTTTTATTTCAGTAGCATGTCAAGCAACAAGAATTCCTTGTACTGAACTCTTTGTGGGCATGATCCAGCTATGCTTCATTTGACGGATTTCATGATTCCTCTGTTCTGCTTTGTAGAAAAGTGTTTCTTAACATATGTGGTGTTTAAAGTATGTGGAGCAAATACTACAGTTTTGTGAAGAGGTGTCACCGGATTAATTCATGAGACAATACTGGCACTTGCAGTCTGTAAATATCGTATTGCTGTTGTATTTATTTTAGAGGTTAATTGGAGAAAAATTAAACATAGAAAATCACAGCTACTGGGGCCTCTTTCACTTATTCTTTTAATTTGTCTGGGAAGGGGCATCCATGTAACACACAGCTCCAAGCTCCAGCAAGATGGAACGCAAAGCTTCTGGTGTAAAATAAGAGATGGGAACATGGGATAGAGGTTTTCCTGAGCAGTTCTAGGTGCATCCTTGCTGTTAAGCAATCTTGGTCTTCCTCCACCCCTCTCTCTCATATACACACACACACACCCCCATACATTTTTGGTCCTTTTTACCACTCCTCAAGAGAGAAAAGCACAGGCCCCAAGAGCAAAATCACAAGAGCAACATGATTAGAGTGTTAAAAATTATATCTGGACTGGATTTTGCCATCAGAGGAATAGGTCTAACTTGTTTGAAACCTCATGGGAAAGGTGGCATGCAAGATGAACATAAGACTTTCTGTCACGTTGCAAAAACCCTGTCATATTTTGAGTCGCAGAATAGACAGGGTGCATGCATTCCTCTGTGACTCAAAGCTAAATGTCTGAAAGTGAATTGTATTTGCTTACCATTCATGCATGATTTTGTTCTTTTTTGATGGCCAGGTTTTTGCTTCCTGGAAAGCACTTTTGATTTTCAGTGATCTGCAAGAAATCGTTCTTTCCTCAGGCAATGTTGACATCACACCACTCCTCCATCGGGTTGCTCTGGGCATGGTTCTGTGTGTTTTTCCCAAGTGCACCGTAACAGCCCAACCCTGTATTCCCAGACAATCAAACTGCAGCTGACTCACTGATGTTCTAAATATCCAGCATATGCAAGAGGGGGCCCAAACTAAAAGGTCAGTCTCTACTGAACTTTCTCCCTCTTCATTAGGATTTTAGTGCCGTCTAAGACCATACTGAAAATATTTTTAACACTGTATTTCTACCTTCCCTCCTTTTTCTAGCCTTCAGTGTTGTGGGTCTTCTGTCTTGCTCCTCCTGTTTCTTCCTCCTTACTCTGCCATTCTGATTCTGGGGGTTTGCCCTGCTGGTTCTTGTATTTTTTGTCTGTTTTCTGTCTTTTGTTTCTTCAATTTGTCTAACTCATGCTTCCCTTGTACTTCCCTTACCTCTCTCCTTTTTTTTTTTTGAACTCAGGACACCGTTTCATTCTTCTTTGTTTACAGTCATCCTGGCTTTTTCCCCCTCTTCTTGTTTCTTCATTTTGCTACTTCTACTGTGGTTGCTAGAGCTCCCTTTCTTGTTGTGATGAATATACAGTTAGGGATATTCCCAGTTTAAAGAAGTTTCCAATATAAATAGAAAAGAAAGGCAAAAAATGAGTTGGAAAAAAAGGAAATATTGTTATCTCCATTTTACTGAGGGAATACTGTGGGAAGCAAAAAAATCAATATTGTTTTTCAGGTCACACAGAAAGCCTGTGGTTGAACCAGGAGGAAATGCCAAGCCTCCCAGATTTCATTCAGTGTCTTACTCATAATTCCTTGCTGATTTTTGCAAGTGTCTGCAGTATAATGATTTGCAGTGTGATAA
This sequence comes from Phalacrocorax carbo, assembly GCF_963921805.1. Taxonomy (NCBI): domain Eukaryota; kingdom Metazoa; phylum Chordata; class Aves; order Suliformes; family Phalacrocoracidae; genus Phalacrocorax; species Phalacrocorax carbo. Next base: position 80,356,412 of record NC_087515.1, on the reverse strand, counting down.
TAATGGCACCGTCCACAAAGGAGCAGGCTTCCTACGCTACTATGGGTTTTCAAGCTTAACATAAAATTCGCTGATTACTTGGCATACACTGTATTACAAACTAATAATTCTTTAAGAAAAATAGCTCTATTGGATGTTTTATCCGTGACCAATTCACACCTTACTGTGAAAGCCCACCAGATAGCCAACCCTATAAATTCTGACATCTGCATTTAACCAATGAATTCTTTGAAGAAATTTGGAGTAATCCAGTTTTCCTAGTTTAACTCAGCTCCATTAAGATGAACTGATCCATATTCTAATAAATTTACAGAATTCACCTCAGTCTGTGTTCAAAATCTTTACTTTATTTGAAATAGGTGTCATTATTAACAACTACTGATTGTTTCTGTGATTAATGTTCAGCACTAAAAGCAGAATCAGCTGGCACTTGCAGTATTTGTTGTCATGAAAAAGGCATTGTGGATGTGTCTCTGGGGTTAGCTGGATGTTCATCACCAGTTACTGCCGCTTCTCAGTGTTTTAACATGCTCCAGGTGGGCCATTTCTCTCTGCGTCCATTCATTTTAAGGAGATTCTTCAAAAATATGGTATGGGCAGGAGCGCAGAAAGAGTGTAGAACTTCTGAACTTCTCCATGTATTATGAATAATGCCTAGGGAGATGCCAATACGGAGCTACAGAAAATCTGGGGGCACTCACCTACCTAGATCCTACGATTATACGGATGCCTCTCCAACAACTGGGAAAGTCAAATGGGCACCAGCTACATGGCAATACTCATCTTTTCTCCTCTAAAAGCTGAGGATTCAAGCTGTGATTTGGTGGTTGCTGGCTGAACTCAGAGCCTCAAAGTGTGCCACTCCTGGGGTAGGCACCCTGCCTAGGACCCTGGTCCTCTAGAGGCCACTCCCAGCTAGCAGAGCTGCATTTTTGTCTCCTGATGGTGCATGACCAGAAACAAACCAACCTTGCATTCCCACAGGCCAGCTGTGTGGCAGAAGGACATTACTGTGACAGAGTAAATCCCTCTGGGGCTGCCATTCTTACCTCGTACGGAGCCAAGATTTCCTCACCTGCAATGTAGCCTTGGCCTTTCATAGGACATAACCACCATGGGGCAAATGTGGTTTTGATATAAGTCCATTACCTTGGGTGAGCTTGTAGCAGAGGTGCATGTGGCATGGCGTGTGCACATTAAGCCATGCCTCACTTCAGCTGTGCTTAAATTTCCCACTCTCCTCCAGCATGTCTGTTGCTCCTGAGAGTGGACTGGGAGAACTAATCAGAGTACATAAATATAGCCATGTAGTACAGCATAAATGCACTTTAAACATACTTATGCCACCAAGGGGATTTCAGGATTAACATAATTGCTGTGCGGTTGCCTCAGTAAATGTGATGCGATGAATTCACATAATTGGCTTGGTGCTGCACTGAGGCATGGGGATCGGAAGCGAAAGCGAAGTGCAGAGGCTGCCCCCACTGATGGAGAAGCTTCTCAGATATCTCAGAGAAGCCAACGCTCACATCCATTCAAACCGAAAACTAGCAAATGAGTGAACCGACATTAAAACAAAACCCAAACCCACCAGCAGCCTCCTGATAAAGACCAAGAGGTGCCAGAGTGAAGATGAGAGTGCTACGTCAAATTCTGATCTCACGAACAGTGATATAAATGCAGAGTAGCTCCAGTGAAATCTGTGAAGTGGGTTTGAAAAGGGCCTACAGGGGCTTATTTACAACACATAAATTTAGACACTGACTCAGATCCCTGATTTATGAGGCTACAGGTTCCATCTAGAGTTAGGAAGTACCTCAGAGGGATTCAGAGATACCCAAGGTAAACTTGTGCTCTAAACTGTTCTAGAAGAACCAGTCTGTCTCTCTATCTAGGGAGATAGACTTGTCATGTTGGTGACTAATTTAGGTGTGCAAAGTCAAGCAGAGTGAAAATGCCCTGAAGTATCCAGATAGAGAATCCTAGAAAGAAAAGCTGACCTCCTCAAAAAGCTGTGGCTAATACAAAAAATATTGAGTGTCACTGTTATATACCAGATCTCCCCAAGGCTGTAATCTGCTCCCAGGCCTTTAGTATCATTACAACAATCTTCTCATTCAGTAGAAAATTTGCAGCCGTCAGTCCAGCTTCTCTCCTTCCCATGTTCTTGAAGCATTAGAGCGTGCTTCAGTTAGGAAAATACTTGCAGTAGATCCCATGCCTAGAAATGCTTGAGGCAACCTTCCTGGCTCTGGATGGTCTAAATGCTGTACTGTTTGGCATGCTCAGGTTGCACTGGGATTACAAAGGTGCACCTGCAAGGGCAGACTTTTTTTAATTCTCCAGCTCATATTAGCTTCCTGACTCGTACTCTCACATGCAAAGCCAAAGAGGAGTGCCTGTAAAGGAACACGGTCAACAGAGTGGAGTTCCTATGACTGTGCACACACCTCCATACCACCTAGACATGCCATCCATTCAACTTTACATACCAGCTATAAGCACCTCTAGCCTCTGAGGCAAGGTTAAACAGATAAAATGAAGGTGGCTTACCTAAACAACTGGCGTCCCTGAAATGCCTGAATCAGACAAGCAGCATCAGAACAATGGTGGCTTCTTCTCTCAGCTCTCAACTTCAACTACTGCATAAGGGACAGCCATTTAGAAAACTTGCTCCCTGTGAGCAATTAGGGGCTAGTTACCAGCTACTTACTGAGACAGAAACCTGACTGAAGCCATGCAGATGGGCTTAATATGCACTGTCACGCTCCTCTTGGCATGTTAGCAGGTGTGCCAGCACTCCTCTGGGTCAAGAGCACAGTTGCTTCACCCCCCAGACATATACCCAAGGTGCAGGGTTCAGGGCAGGGACAGGCTCATGGGCAGCATTGGGCACCTACCAAGTGCCTGCACCATACCACATTCAAGACAATGCCATCAGAGCCATTGTTTCTGCAAGTGTTTCCACTGACCAAAGAACAGCAAGAAGAAGCCTTTGTAGATTGCTGCACTGTTGTCAGCAACACACTGGGCTTCTTTCATCAGAGAAGAAGAGATGGGAATTCCCAAGGACCTCAGTGCTGGACACATTTCCAGACCAACTGGCCATAATGTTAGCACATCCTCTACAACAGCAAACAGGCTTCCATATGCAAAAGAGAGATCTCCCTTGGTATGCTTTTATCCTGGTGGCCTCACAGGCAGCCTACCCGAGATGACCTGGTTAACAGAAGGCAGGATGGTGATGGCTTCATGATTTTGAAGAGATAAGAGAGTTTTTCTATTACTGTATTGCCTCTTCTGCGTTGTCTTCACAGCTTGGTGCTATGCTTCCTGCAGATTTCCTGGAAGGTGGCCTGTGTCATCCTGACCTTCTGCAGTGACGGTTCGTCATCTTGCATCTGGAACACAATCTTTTGCCACCGACTGAGGTTTCTTTCCTCAACCCAGCATACACCTTTGTCAAGTGCAGCAAGTTGTGTTTTTCAAGCTCAGGAAAAGTCCCTTTTTGAAGCACCCTCTCAAACCAGTTTTCTTCCTCAGCCTTGTTTACCTCCTCATTCTCTGCAGCTTCTGCAGCTGTTCTCTGCAGCTGGGGGCATAGCTGGGCTGTCAACAGCCGCTGGTAACCCACAGCTGACACTGCTTGGGTGATGCTGGGGCAAGACTGTTACTGTCTGAAGGCAACATTTCCACCAGCTCCTCAGCAGCCCCTCTGGAGCCCTGGGGACGAGCCTCATGATGCAGAAACCTGTTGGCTCATGACAGCCTCGGGTGTTTGAGTCAGCTACTCCAAAGGAACTTGATCATGGCACAGGGAAAGAAAAATTATGTGTTTTTTACCTCAGCCTGTGAAAGGTAGTGATTTAGAGTTAAATTCTTCTAGGCATCCCCCTGTGCACAACAGAAGCTGTCTCAGAGTGCACAGGGCCTGGCATGAATACACAGGGGCATAGAGACCCCCACAGCTCTAAGTGCACAGCTTCAGGGAAAATTCCCCCATGTGGAAGTAAATATTAAAGTAGAAGTTGGCTGTCTGCTTAACCTAGGCTGGGGCAGCAGAGCTCAACAGTGTCCCAGCTCCTTCACACTAAGCCACTGACTCTTCAGCTGTATCTTCTTGGCGTGTGACTTCTGTAACTCCAACCACTCTCCCATCCAAGGACCATACAGATCTGAACTGCTTAACTTGCAAGACTGAGTAAGACTGAGTGCAGCCAGGGCTGCCCTGCCATGAACTTAGAGCAAAAGGATTACAGAGAAAGCATCATAAGAAACACTGAATTTTCTCCAGCAAATAATCCATCTTCTTCAAGATGACACAGGTCTCCTGCAAGGCCTGCTTCTCCTTAGGTTGAAGCCTCAAACACATCCATTTTTGGGAATGACATTACCTTTTGTTCTCCTTTGGGCCAGGCAATGATTGCTGAGTCTTTTAATATTCTGCATTTCCTGTGCATTACCTCTGTTGCAGATGAAGTATGGGACTATATGAAGTCAAAAGGTGATTTAATTCTCTCTTCTTAGTTTAAAAGCCTTAGGCTTCCTCCAGGTTTACACCCCTTGATACTCCAATACATACAACACCCTGGAGTCATACCTCTCATCAGTGCAATGACTACAAACATGGCAAAACAAATTCCGTTTTCAAGCAGTAACTACTGATAGCTGATGGTGGACTTGCAGTGGTGTAATCAGGCATAGAATTTGCTCCAATGTGTTTTTAATACAACTAGAGAGACTCAGGCTATTTATTATGGGAGTCATATAAACAAGTCATTCAAACAAAATCCTCCTAATTTTACAGCAGTCTAGACATGTAGCATATTGCGAAGCCATGTCTAAGGACAGTATCATTAAAGTTTTTATCCTTATTTCCAGTTCAGAGGAGAACTGAGGATAAATGCAGCAGTCTGGCACCTAACATATTATCCCACAGTACCTAAAAGGAGTGTCAGAGTCATGTGAAAAGCCCTTTGATTATTGCATGATAAGAAAGGTTTATTTCGTGTTTGCTGTGCTGGGATAATATTGGCTTTACTGTGTTTTGCCAAGTTTGCACACTTTCTGTGGGAATCCGCCTCATTCCAATGAAGTGGGATGATAGGAAGCATTTTATTAGAGATTACTGGAAAAATGTGCCATAAGTGCCAAGGAGCCGGGACTGTTGTCCAGCTGGCTGAAGACAGACAATGCGTAAGTTACAAAAAGTCGCAGGATTGCTGGGCTGCATGAAAATTCCCGTCTCAGCTGGTGCCTGGTCTCCCAAACTAACACACCTTCTGTGAAATACGCGCAAACCTTCTCCACCAATCCTAAAAAATAGCTAGGAAATATAGTCTAAGTGTTGCCTTAAGGTCAGCAGGGTTTTGAAGAGATGGGGATGTGCAGAGCGGATCACTCTCCCGGAATCCCCCCATGCTCCCTGGGACTTGGTGGCAGCATGACACTCCTGCACACCTTCAGGGTGCAAGGCACATTGCCTCCTGTGTGGCTGTGCGAGATGTCACAGATAAGACAATGTTGTCCCCTCTTCAGGCTTTGCATGTTCCTCCCCTCTTTTATTTTTTGTATGACTGAGGCTCATCTTGCAACATAAAGCTTATCCCAGAGTTCTCAGCAGAGTCAATGACATCTGGAAGTAGAAAATGCCTCCCAAATATTTATGAGATATGTCATCAATTTCAGGATTATTATTTTTTCCTAGTGTCTAACCTGAAACTTCCTTACTGCATTTTTAACTCATTGCTTTTTGTTTATTTGTGAAGACATTGCAGTAATTACAGTTTATGAGTAATATTCTAAATGAGGGAATAAAATTAATTTCAAGAGGCAGCAGACCAAAAGGAGCCATCCTGAGGAGAGATTTGGAGAGGAGACTGGGTCTGATGTGTCCTTTTCTGGCATAGGAAATGCCATATGGGGAAGGAAGGCAGAAGTTGTTTGTGGGAGGAGGCAATGGAAACTGCAGCCACTAGCAGATGAGTGGCAGGAGTGAGAAACATAACATTAACAGGAGTTGCATGCTATGTCTGGGTGAGATGCATTATTGAGCAAAGCATCGATGGAAAGATAAACTGAGATAGGGGGGGATATGGCTTCTCAAGCTACTGGGAAGAGGTTTTGGTTGATTGCCAGAACATATTTTAAATGAAGTTCAGGCTCCACTGAAGTCTGTGAGAGTTTCACCATCAACTTCAGCAGGGCTAGAATTTCACTCTTTGCATTTTATTAATTGTTTTGGTGGGGGATAGCTTCAGAATATGTCAAAATACAGACAGGCTGGTATTAAAGCTGTGGATCCAGATTCAGGTCTATATTCCTACTTTACCTGACTGAAAGAATTTAAGCAAAACACAGAACGGTAATGGATTGAACAATGGCACAGACAGATCTAAAGTTAAAAGCCTTCAGCTAGAAGCAGTCCAGTCCTGGAGCTCTAGTCTAGCTTGAGACTGAGATACGAGACACAGATCATCACTCAAAGTACGGATCAGATTTATTAAAAATAGAGGAGGTAAAAATTTCTGAAGAAAAGTAGCAAGGAAAAATAGTGGTTGTTTTTCCCTTGTCTTTCTTTTTGCATCTGGTCACTCCTAATTTCATATCAATACACTGTAATGATACAATATCAGCTGCCACATGTATTTCAGTTCCAACTTTCAATGTTTATGTTCTCCTATGTATTGTCACTTTAATAGAAAATATAAATGTAAGTCATGATTCAGCGAAGTCCATAAGTGCTTCCCCTTCTGTGAATCTATGAGATACAGTTGTGCAAAAGGTGTAAAAGTTTCAGGCCATAAGAACTGGAAAAAAAGACAGATGGGATTTTGGGAGAGGGGAAGGAAAATGGAAAAAACATAATATTTCCATTCTCTTTGATCTGAAATGTTGTATCTGAAATAAAGCATTTAGTGTTGGCCTTATTTAGCTCTTTTCAAAATACTGAAGCGTAAGAACTGTTTCAAAATGAAAGATTGACCTTTCTATGCAATTGTCCTCTCCATTTTGTTTCTGAATGCAATTGCAGTTTTTCAACAAACTGTGAAGTAGCCTAGCTGTCATGTAAATGACCTTACGCTACTCATATGATCAGAAGTTAGGCAATGTTAAAGTGTTTTGCAATATTAAGGTGAAATAAGAGTGAAAGAAAGTCTGCATTGAGAGAGGAAGATACACTTTGGGAATACAAATTAATGTGTGCAAAGAACACATTCTAGCATGTAAACTGTCTGCAAAAGTTTAGCTAGCATACAAACAGTCTTACCATGTGTTTGCATTTTGCAGGCCAACAAACACTCATCATTAAATCAGTGAGGCCAGTCAAGATGTCTGTAACACAGCAAGAGACACAGCAAAAGCAGCAGCAACAGCAGCAAGAAACTCTCCTCTCGCTGCCTGCAAACATCTCAAACTTTTACAGCGTTCATTCCTAGCAGGCTGTTGGGAAGCGCACTATCTTCTGACCTTAATAACTTTAGACTCGCGAAGGGAAATCATCTTCTCAAAAGCTGGTACTTTGATCACCCTCAGAAATAAAGATCAGAGGATGACTAAGGGTCTTGGGAATTGAGTTCTTGCTCTCTTTCTTGCTCATGCAGGCACACAAAAATGCACACAAAGGCACATTTTCATATATTTGTTATTAACGCAGACACTTCAATGAGAGATCCTTGCAGCTCACGTACTTAACTGACACATTACACAAATGTTTGCTGTGTACAGAATAATCAAGGAAACAGACTCATGTTTATTATTACTGAATCAGCAGCAGTCTAATGGATTAAAAACATCCTCTTTTTTTTTTTTTTCCTCTCTCCTGTTGTGAAAGTGCCAGTGTTGTAAACTCTCCCTGAAAGAGAAGTGGGTGGAGATGAAGCGACTCATGACCTCCATGATCTCTGTGCTCCCAGTCTCTCAGGTTAGGTCTTCTGGCCACAACCCAGAATCCCAGAACATCAGCTACAGATGCTTGGAGCCAGTTGGGTTGGGAAAGAAGACAGTAAATGTCTGTTTCCGGTTCACAGGCCCCTTAGCGTCACCACATATTTTGGAAGTCTGTCTGGCTTCCTGACTTTGAGAGTCTCTTGATTTAGACTTCAGGGAGCAGCAGTGAAAGCGGGGAAAACAAGGTTTACCTAAAACTTTGTGAATAGTTGGAACATTTTTGTTTCTCTGACTTTTAATGCTTTTAAAGCCTTAATCTATCAGAATTTTTTTTTAGGGACATTTATAGTAACTCCTGTTACTAGAACAAGTTGTCGTTCTTTACATGTATACTCCAGACTGGAAAACATGCCCTAAAATGGGTCTGAACTCTTCCTTATCCATACAGAGTTCCACTGATTTCACTGCTATCAGGGCTGGACCTTGAGGCCACTGTAACCCCAAACGTGAAGGTTTGGTCTGCACTGAAAGAGTATCTTCTTAAATCTGAAAATAATGCCAGTCCTATTTAAACACAGACTTAAGCTGGTCCTTATGAAGCTTTTATACATCTAAATTAATTCGAGAAATTTGCTCAATCTGATTTAATCTGTCTGAGCATCTTCTTTTAATGTGGGAAGAATGGGATTTAGCACCACTTTGCATATCGTTATAAAACTATTTTTAATCTCACTCTGATAAGCAGCACAGCACAGAGGCTTGGCTACCACTCAGAGTGGGAAAGTGGTGTGTAATTATGAGAGACTGTACCTGTCCTGGCCCATCAAAATAGCTCACCTGGGTGAGCAGCTTGTAAAAGGAGCTTTAATAGACAAGAGCAAGAACTGGATTACTATAATGATCTGAAGAGGGAAAAAGAAGATGTAAGAGTATGCAAAAAGGTGGCATTACCCATGCTGGAAGTAGTTGTTAGAAAAAAGGAGAAAAAGGTGAAAGCAAGGGGACCAGGCACAAGCACATAGAGCCCGTTTACCTTTCTAATGGCCCTTCCTGGCATGGGCATTCCCGTCACTCTTTGCCAAGTTCTGTGTTGGTGGAGGCGGCTGGGTTTCGGGATTCTGGATCTGGGTGGGTGCATGTGATGGGGCTGTAACTTCTGAAACTTCAGCTAGGTGCCTAATATTGGTCTTTCTGTTATTTTCATAACCAGAGTACAGACTGTTCCTTCCCAGTCAAGGACATTAATTCCTCATGGGCTCCTCATCACCCTGGCGCTATTACCCCATCTCAGCAAGAAATTCCTACCCATGTTTCCATAAGTTTTCTCATTCTTGCAAAAGTGTCTCTGGAAGGGTCACATTTCCATGACAGGGCCTACTGATACATTTAACTTTCTCTTAGTCAGAGAGCTGAACTGCATATGCTTGGCAGCATGCCTGGGCAAGCACACAAAGCTCAGCCTTCCCCTTTCATCCCAGGCATTTATCAAAGGGTGCAGACATTGTTCTTGTCTCTCCTCAGGCCTATGTTCCTCCTGTGCTAACCACCTCTTCCAAGCCCATGGCAGCTGTGCCTGTTGGTGCTCCAGACAGTGTTGGAAGGACAAGGAAACTTGCCAGTGGGAAAGCCAGTGAAACACAACCTAAACCAAATATATTACTGCCTGTGTTGCTGAAGAAAAGGACCTTTTAAGAATCGGTCTTTTTTGATTGTCTTACAATGGTCTTTCAATGATGGCCCTTGCTCAGATACTGGGCTTTGCACTTCATTACCCATGAAGGGTGAGGCTTGTATCCACGGCAAAACTGACCATAGCAAATGAGATTTCCACAGAAGCACAAGGTGGAAATGTCTTGTCACACTCCTTCTTGTGTAATTTAGGATCCACCTGCTGCGGAGATATTTCTGCTCTTTGTTCATCAAAGCGTGACGCCGCCAGACGGAAACAGCAGAGGGTGTTTTGTCCGGGGAGGTGTGGGGCACTGAAACACTCTTCCAGATGAACTCTGTCACCACAGGTGTGTTCAGGCCAAGCCATCTCTTGGCACTAGCCGTTCCCCAGAGACAGAACCTGTTGTGCATGTTTGTAAGGTTTAGCTATACTGCAGCGTGCATCCAACAGTCATAGGAGGAGGGAAATGCCTGGATGGGTCATGTGGTATCACCCTCAGCACTTCCACTAAAAATCCTTACAGAAAAGCAGGGCAAGTGATAGGAAATGTTCCCATTGCCACAGGCAGTTCATGCCTCAAGGCTGCTTGTGAAACCTTTTGCTACTCCAACAACTGGGATGCTAATCTCTGAAAACAGAGCTGTTCTAATTTTTGCAACTCTACATCGTCAAAGGTAGGTTCAAGCAAGTGAGAAATTTTCCATTAGGCTTTTTTGCCAACTAGAAGTTTTAAGCTCTTTTGTGTGAAAAACTTTTGCTTGCCATAGAAAATCATTCCTTGTCCCCAAAAAGCTAAATCCCTGGCCTTGAGGCTATGCATGGAGACCATGCTCAGTGTTTCTGGTTACTTGTCCTTCTATTCTACTGAATAGGCTTAACTGTGACACTGAAAATACTGACAACAGTGAAATATCTTGTAGCCCACTTTATCAAGGTTTTGAATTCCTTACTATTCTTATTTACATTAGTGTGAGTCTGTATTCATTATGGAGGTAAGATCCAAACAGAGGTTTAGGGGCCTAACTCAGTTCAGGTGCCTTGCTGTCCATTGAGATAATCTAACAAGGAGCCCAGAGCCAAAACAATTTGTGGATCTGGGCCTCCCTCCAGATTTACAATAGGGATAACAGAAATTGCCATTTGTAGCTCTGTCGTTTATTTTAGAGGCCTGTGTTGCATGTTTGCTCCTTGGCAGGATGAAAGCTACGAAGTGAATAAATATACTTCAACCACAAATGAGCAAGCAAATGGAAGGAAGTGCTGTTTAAAAAAACGCTTTCAGTGAATTATTCAAGTTACAAGAATGGCAAGAGGCATTTTCTAGGAAGGAAGAGAGTTTCTAAATTGTTTTATGCAAGATGGTCTATTTTATGACTTCATTCTGAAAAAAATGTTAGAGGTAACTACTGTGAACAGAATAGCTCTGACAAAACATGAGCACTCCAGAGCTTGGTGTATTTCAGAAAGAACATGTCATATCACCATGATCATCATCTGTTGCGACATCACAAAATATGATACTGAGATTATATTGCTGTTCTCTGTAAGTCCACTTAGTCTCTTTCTTTGTTTTTTCCCCTCAGTCTGACCTCATTCTAGTGAGGGATAGCCAACTACTTCTCCCCACTGTGGCCAACAACTAGCTTTATGTATGACTTATTTGTTTCCTCATTAGTCTTACACATGTTGGACATTTCTCTAGTTGGTGATATAATATGTCTGATGCCAGTAGAGGAGCTGAATAAAGACCTCTTACTGTGAACTAAGTCATCACTTACAGTCATTAGTCACTGAGTACCTTCTGGATTAAATAACACAGAATATTACCTAATCAAATTATCTGTATTATCTCGGTGCAACAGCAAAAGATGGGCCTGATTTTGAACGTTGGATTCCAACTCCAGTTTTGGATTTACATACTAATCAGGCTTCCAATTTACCTCTATTAATGAGCACAACTTAATGCACCCTAGATTTTGAACCCCACATTAAAGAATACTAATCATCCACAGCCTTAGTTCTTTCTATTTTATAATGACCATATTTGGGTTCAGAGTCAGGGTTCTGTCCCAGCTCTCTAAATCACCTAATGTACACATTTCCTTTAGAAACATTAACTTCTACTGAACGAAAAACCACTACTGAAAAGATGGGTTTGACTTTTATCACACATAATAACTAAACCTCTTTATCATACTCACCGCTTTATACTTGGGTTAAACTAACTAGGAAAATTCTCTTGCTTTAAAGTCTCATCTAGAGATGAGCCAGCTTATTACCAGTAATAACTGTGTATAAAGGAATGAGCCATGCTGTGAGGGATAGTCCCTGACAATTCTGGCCTCAGTGGTAAAGTAGGTAGGTAGGTAGATTTGGTTGAGAGTATCTTTTCTATCCATTGCACAGTAGCACCGGTGGCAATGAATAGACTTTCTCCAGCAGTGATGAGAGGACAGCTAAAATGAAATGTTGGGGTGTGCTCATCTGCAGGCATGAAATCAGGTAAGTAATCTTTTTAATATTTCTGACTGCTGACACATTTAATTACATCCATAGGGTGGGCTGCACGCTAGTACTGAACAGTGTATAAGACTGCACCACTGTATTCCTAGTCAGAATCACATTTACTTTGTTTCCCATTCTTGGAGGAAGGGTTGTAATGTTGCCTGGCCACTGCCTCTTTGTCTAGAAAGCAATATTCTGGGCAGGGAGGAGTAGAAGAGTTTACTTTTGTGGGTGCAAAAAGGTGAGGAAAAGAAACCAGCTCCCTGCAAGAGCTGAAACACGCTAAATAAATAGATAGCAAATGTCCTCTGTACTTTTCTACTGCCAACATAGTATGTGTTGCTTACAGACAGGATTGTACTCTTTGTTGCTGCTCCTTCTAACAGCTGCATGTATGTGGCAAAAAGTGTGCTCTTAAAAGCACTCACCCATTATCATGGAGGTTGAACTGTCTGTGAGGAGGCAATTCACCCTTACTTTTGGATTCCCAGGAACAATAAAATGAAGGCAGAAACAAAGCAGAAGTGAAGTATTTAAAGATGAACAAACACATAAAGATAATTAAGGTAACTCAATGTGGTAATGTTATTAAGGGAGCATTGTGGAATAACAAAGCGCCTCATGTCAGCAATGAGCTCCTGGAGCACAGATCCCTGCTCCCCCTGTGGAGTAATTAACTACTCTTGCATTAGGGAGGAGTGCTGGAGCTTCCTCCTGCTTCTTCACACGAACACTGCACTTTCTCTCTGTCTCTGCAAAATGTTTCAAATGCCTTTCTTTTTTTCCTTTCTGTTTCTAATCTTTTCCTGGATTACTGAATGTACAGTGAAACTTCTTATCTCATGCAGGAATTATGTTTATAACAGAAAAGGAACTCAGGGACTGAATGCCTCAGGGACTTGGATGATGGGATGTAGAGACTTTTATCTTGAGGTTGCTTTCTTGAATCAGACCCAAGTTGGTAGTGACCTAAAATTGCCTCAGCCTAATGACTGTTTGGTTTCCACTGTGAAATGTGTTTGGTGGTCTCAGTTTAATTCCTGGTAAATACTTGTTTGTGCACTAAATTACTTCCATAACTGGTATCCATGTTGGCAGTCTCACAGAGAGGTCAAGGGTTTGATGGGAACAGGGACTGAGCTATTCTTTCATGCTGCATGCTGGTCCCTTCTAGCCATGCGAACTGAAGAACCAATGCCGTTTACAGTGGGTCAAGGTCTGCTTTCTTGTTAATCTGGTTCCTTTCAAGAACATAAATTGCAATATGCTAACTCTGGAAAATTACTTATGACTGAAAATAAAGCTTCATTGATCCAGGGTCCTTTTAACATGCTGAAGGCCAAGGTACTTCCAGGAACTTCAGACGATAAAGGGTTAGCCAATGTCAGGACACAGTCCATCTGATTAGGATAGTTGATGGTATATATCTGGGTATAGATACAGCGCACAAATAGTATAATTCACATAAATAATGTCTGTCAGCCCTCCCCTCTCCTTTTCCCTTCACTCTACTGCTCATTTCTGGTCTCTCAATCTTACTGGCGTTTGTGTTCATGTGAATATAAGAGGTATCAGACCAGGAAGGTCTATAGGTTACAGAAAATGAACAGCAAAAATAAGTACACGGTGAATTAAACTAAATAAAATGTTTGCTGTACTCAGCCCATGCAAAGAAAATTTTTTAAAATTAATTTTAAATCCTTCTGTTATTCCACATATTTACAAAGTTAAGATCCCATGGACTGCTGTCAATAGCAGCAGATGTGAAAACAAAATTAGTATTGCATCGATCATTTTCACACATTTTCACAAGTATGTTCAGGACATATTTCTGCAAGTGTGCATTTGAAATTGCTATGAGCTGGAGGTCAGTAGAAAATTCAGTTGTCAGATGGTAATTTTCCAGTCACAGATTCACACAAAAATTCAGTAGGACTCTCCTGTCAAATTTCACCAGCAGAATTTACAATAAATGTTATATTATCTGCCAAAGAAGGCAGAATAAAATGCAGCCATGGGCATTTTCAGTCTGCATGCTAAGTAAGACCAAAATGAGTTTTAGCAGCAAAAATAACATCTGCTACATGCATGGTCTTACAGTGTGATAAGATGTAAAGCGCAGACAGAAATACAGATTGTTTGCTGTCATGCAGATACAGACAGTTAAGCTCCAGACCTGAAAGTGAGGTTTGACTACAGCTCCAGCCTATGCATGCAAGGTCTTCAACAATTATTAGTGTAAATAGTATTAAATACACTCCCGCCAGCTGTTTAGGATTTTCAGGACAAGTCTCTCACTGTGTAGTTATAGCATTTACCATTGTAATTTTTAATTACAGGGTCTCATATTAACTGGAGCCACATGATAATATCATGGTGGAAGTGCATATCAACAGTGCTGTTGGAAATCTGTAAGACTGTATGCCACCATCTGAAAATACTGAGCCATAATTCATTTTACAGCAAGGTAGGTAGGATCAGTATTTTCCTCTAGTAGATACTGTCATATTTGTACATACATTGCATTTAAATGTTTTACAAAATAGACATAAGTTATCTGGAATTTTTTTCCAAACACGATATGTTTCTGAATTTTAAAGACATAATCTCCAGTAGATTTTGCAAGTAACTTAGAAGCCACAATGTGTAGTGTAAGTATACATGTACATGTGATAAAAGGACAATATTTGTAATACTGAGCTCTTTCTTTTCTTAAAGGATGAACTAGAAATCAATAGTGGGTTTGTTTGCCTTATATTTTTCTTTTCCTGAGCTGAGTTCTGGAGTAATTTCCTTTAAAATGTAGAATTGAGAATGGCACAAAATGTGTCAGTTCATGTGTGCCTAAAAAGATCATAAAAGTGGCATCACCACAGGCATTTGGATGAACAGAAAGTGTTTGTAAAAAAATGGAACAAAGGAGACATGAATGCAGCCAGCCATATGATAAACCAGATTTTATGAATGTGCTTGATTGTATCTAAGGAAGAACTGGTCTGCCTTGAAGTTTGTCTGGTTTTCCCCAGATTGTGTAATAAAAGATATTACCTTTCCCCACCAATTTTGACTTGCTTCATTTGTAAAAGCACATTTCATTATTGAAATGGGCAGAGTGAAATTCTGGCCAAAAAAAAATAATATCTGTTTCAAGTCTATGTGAGCTTAGTATGTAATGTCTTCTTAACTGGAGTTTTTCAGAACAGATTCCTCATCCATCCGCTGCTTTTCAGAAAAAGCCCATAGGTGAAAAATCAAGCTTATGGCACAGCTGTCAGCTGAGGAAGGAGGGAGATTTTCAATTTGCAAAGGTAAAAGCGTGCTTTCTTCTCCTTTCTCTACTTATGAGAAAGCGTAAGGGTGATCCTACACTGCCCTCACTCCTTCCAGGCAAATCTACATGAATTCAATGAGAGCTGTATACATGAGCTGCAAGGACTGCATGGCCCAACACAGCAATTATCTTTTTAACTTACAAAAGCAACTGCCAAGTAACTGGTAGTGATTACACATTTCTCCACTCCACGCAGGCAGCTTCATTGGAAAGAAAGTGCACGGCAACTCTGCCTTTAGTTTGTACATGGGCAGCCTGTTCCTGCACTTTCTAAGCCCCAAAAGCTTTGGTGTACCAATTCACTGTACACTGACTTACCAATACTTGCAATGGGAGAGGGAGCAGGTCCTAGGTCATCAGAATTTTAGGAGGTAACTTTTCAAGCTGCTGCCAGAGCAAACTGACATGTCTTAATAAAAGTTTCATCTGTGCATAGTAGCTGAGAACAAAACCTATCTGTTTCCCAGCATTGTTTTGCTTTGCTGCTGTGCTCACATAATGCAAACCCATCAGTACCGCTATACTGGCAGTTTCCATGAAGATGATTTTCTATAAATCTGAGTATACACTGTGCTAAATTGTTCCTTCTCCTGCATCGCCTTGCAGAGCAGTATTACTCAACACAGTATAAAATTCTTAGTCACCGCTATCACTGGGCTTTCTGTGGCACAGACCCAGTCTTCTGTGCTGCATTCCTCATTTTATAGAACAAACTGGAGCTTGTTTTTGTTTGAAGAGCATTGACCAACATCCTGAACACTGCCCATTAAGGTCAAGCATGGCGCATTTCACCACCTCCCATTTCTCTGGGCTGCATTTTGTAGTATCATTGAGTTCGTACTTGCAGGAAACTGAATCATCCACTCTATCCTACTTTGATATATCGGAGTCGATGGCTATCCAAAGCGGGGAGCAGGGCTTAGCAGTTCTGTCCTGTGATATGTTACCTCTTCAGAGGAAACAGAGTGATCTTCAAGCTCAGGTTTATAATGGCATTGAATTTATACCCTCCGCTTAATGATGCACAGTTCTCCTGTCTGATCTGACTGGTCTTCACTGCCCAACCACTAAAGCACTTTCTATCATTATAAATTAAAGTAAGCACTGGAAATTAGGGGAAAAAGAAGAGACAGTGGGAAAACCAGCCAAGATTTCAGTGGTATTTGCAAACCAAGAGCATCTCTTCACACTCATCCAAATGCCCAAAGACCATCAGGTGGAACAGCCTGGAAAGCTATTGTAAAGCCTACTAGAGGCAGGGTAATGGGATGAGGGGTGAGCTGGAGCAGGGTCCTTTGTAAGTCTGCAGAGAGGACCAACACAAGTCACTGCTTAGGCCCATGGGTGAAATAAAGATTCAGGAGGGTTTAAATATCCCAGCAAACCTGTATCTCAGAGAAGAAGGTGGAGGGAGGTTGTACATTTGCTGTGTGTGAATATTAACACCAGCTGACAGCAAACAACCAGAACAAGCAAGGCATTTTATGCACCTAGCTCTTCCATGAGACTCTGAGAGGAGCATGCCCCTTGTGGCAGGAGTGCCAGGGGTACCTTACCTGCTCTTTTTCCCTATCAGGTCAGGCCTCCATGTGTGGAACTTCTGCACCTGATGACTTATCATTGTGATAGACTTTGGAAGCGGCAGTATAGATACACTTCAGATTGTTCTTCCTACTGGATTAATCTGTGACTTAATTAAGCACGGCAAAGTTGTTATAGCAGAGTACCTGAAATAGTTCACGCTCTCATCATGATGTACTGGGCTTGGCACAGCTACACCACCCACGCCGAAAACATGCTATTGATGACAAAACCTGAAAGTCACCACAAGCCTTTCATAATCTAAATTACAGAGACAGTGTCTGAGTAGCAATCACATGGCAAAGATTCTCTCTGCGTGTTCAAAACCAGTTGGCCTGTGCAATCAGGCAGAAAGGTCAGCAGATGGACAGAGTTATATCGCAGGCAAATCTGCCAGGTTTTAGCCCTCTCGTTAACAGGGGCTGAGAAGGTTGTACTCCCATAACATGTGGAAAGGTTGTGCTCATATGAGCATAGGCATGTGAAGTTTTCTTCTCCAAACTACATTCTTGTCTTCCTTTGTATAGTACCATAGGCTGGTTTTTTGTGTTGTGTTATCACATTGATATCCACCAATAGAGGTGATGGCAAACTCAGCTGATCGTTCTGAACTAGATTTACCTATTAATGTCAAAGTGAGACCTCCCCGTGACTACCCTGATTCTTGGGCTGTCTTGTGAGTCTGACACCATCTCACACAAAATTTCCCACCCCTTCACCAACTCTCTTCCCTCTTGCCTGGTTGGTTGAGAATTACAGGCTATTTGTCCTCTTGACTTCCTGGCAATTTGAAAAGAACTGAAAGCTCCCAAGGGCTCTGTTGGTACTCTGTGTGTTTGCTCATACCTCTGCGTGTGTGCACATGTGTATGTGTGTGCATGTCTGCAAGGTCCCTCTCGCTCTGTTTCCAGGGTACAATCTGGGTGCCTCTTGTGGTCAACAGTGTACTCATTCCACCTGAAATCAGACCTGAGATGTGATTGCCCTGTGTAAGAATTAGTTGAGGGCAATTCTGGAAAGAACAAATATAGCAAGAGTTGCTTACAAGACCCCAAAGTTCTGCAATCAGCTAAAGAACCAGAGGCGTGGTTAGTTAGCCACTAAAAACTCAGTGAAATGCAAGAAGGAAATGTCATTTTCTTGAGATAAGGTACAGGGGTCAAAAGAATTTGGAGTTGTTTCCACCGACCACATAGCAGTAAATGTGGTAACTTCTCAAAAGTATTTGAAAAGGCAGAATTGTTCAATATTTGTTGTATCTTGCAGGTGAGTGTTAACGGGTCAGATTTCCTTAGCTAATTTAAATGATTCAGCAGGATGAACTACTCTGTCTTGATTTGAAAGGCAAGCATCACATATTCACACCTACAAATATGGGGAATACTCAGTCCAAGAGCTAAACTCCACATCTGATCTCTACAGAAACAAAATTCAGAGCAACTATGCACACCTATTTACTAGAAATTTGGTATCTGATTCTTAAATCTGTGGGTTGGGGTCCTCTCTAATCAAATAGTTACTCTAGCTAAATGATGTTTAGTTATAAGTTGGCTTGCTTTGCAATTTATAGAATATCCTGGTTTAACAGGCTGGGAAAAGTTGGTATTCTTCTCTACTGGTGAAAACTCCTTTTCCTTCTTTGTCTTTTTTAAATGGGTAAGACAGAAAAAAACAGTGATGGCAATTGCTGAGGAACTGGAGTAGGGAAAATGTGAAGCAGCAATAAAGGAATTTTAATAATCTGTCATGTTGACTTGTTTTAGCATTATCTGTAAACCAGGATTCTTGATTTAGAGTAATAAATCAGTGCTGGGTGAAAACATCAGAATTTTGTGGATTTCTATGACATGATTTCTATTTAATTTTTCATCAGAACATACATTTTCATTCATTGCCTTTCATTTGTTAGCAGTTCTCAAGTATTTGTTGCAAAACTGAAAATCAGAATAGTTGCTCTGCTGTTTTGCTAGAAAACGGAAATCATTAAACGAAGTGTAGTGAAATTTGAGTTTTTCTCTTATACACTTAATATTCACTGGATTTTTATGAAGGAAACTACCTTCCTCAATGCCTGTGCTTGTCTTATACACATCTGTATATATTTAGCAGAAATTCCTGACTCAAAACTAGTTTAAGTATAAAGTAATCTAATTTCTTTTTTAAACCTGCTAAAGTTGTAGATTACCTTAAGTTCAGTCTAAAGCAATTCAGGCTTTTTGATAGGAACCAAAAATGAGTCTTCCACAAAATGAAAAGTATCTCTGTGTCTGGCTGAGTTATAAAAATACTTCAGACCACAGAGCTGCTAAATCTACCTTGTTTTTATCTCTGGACAGAAAATCCTTTATATTTGTAATGACTTTGAAAAAGACTCTAGCAAACTTTTTTTTTCACCCAGTCTATCTATTCTCCTCCTTCACACAGCTCCCATCTTTAAATAACTCAGACATATACACATGGGAATGGTGCAAAAGACACAGGGTGTGTATGTGAGTATATGGGGCAGAGGGAAGGCATTATCCCTGGCCAAAGCATCCTCTTCACAGAGGCTGGAAATGGCTCCTGCAGAGCCTCTGGCTGGGATCGGAGACACTTCAGTACTAGCAGTAACAGATTCATTGCTCGCAACAGAGCAATGACGTCTGCATGGCTATGGCCTGTTTCACTTTGAGTCTTCAGGTTCACCCAATACTGAAACTCAAAGTACAAATAGTGGAGGGGATGCCCCAAAGCACTGCAAAGTGAGCACGCCAGCTCCATTTTCCAAAACCTATGCAAATTGCAGCTGGTGGGTTTTGCACAGCCTTACCTGGTAAATCATGCTACAAAGCCAGCTAGCACATTTTGCAGTTATGAGCTCAAGCTTCCCGCAGGGTTGCAACAAGTGACTGGTCATCTAGCCTCAAAAACTCCACCTCGCACTCCTCTGACACAGGAGGCAGCTCTAATAATGTCCTCATTAAACACTCCAGAGAGCCCTCAGCAGAGGCTTATGCTGCCTGTGTGCCATACATATCTCTTTGAAGTAAAGTGGGATTTAGGTGACAGAGTTTTTTGTACGGGTTCAAGCCGTGGGATTAATTTCACCACAGAACAATACAAAAAGACTACGCAACTGGCTTCAACTAAAGCAGCATGCAAATTGTGACCCTCCACAGCTACTACTGCCATCAGCCTGATCTTGATATCAGCACCTTTTGTGAGGCTGTTTTAATTGTGTTGTAGCCATATTAGAAAATACAGCAGTCAAAGTATTCGAGGGAAAAGATTTCATGAAAAAAATTGAAGTTCTAAAACATGTTGCTGAAATGTCATTTTTGATGAAAATTTCAGTGCTTTCAAAGGGCAAGCATAAAACTACATGCTTATGCAGGCTGAGATTGTGAAACGTTGAAGATGCCCAACGTGTGATACTGCCACTTAAAAGAAGTGTTCTGTTTTGGTTGCAAATATTGACATTTTTTCACACTGGAATTAACTGTTCCTCAAAAATTTGGACAAACGGGAACCTGTTGGACTTCATATTAACTTGTATTATCACTTGGAAAGGAAGCTTATGGAGATACTCACCATTTCACAGAGAATCATCTCTGTATCCACTTACGAGCACAAAATAGAACAGGATTTAATGAATCACTGACTTGTGATTCTAATCCACTAAAAATTGTCTATCTTCCTTCCTCTTCTCCTCATTTCAGGAAAAGAGCAAGATATCATGTGAGACTTTTCAATTGCATGGAGAATCCAGTTTTGACCATCATAGGTTTACAGGTCTGTAGTATATTACTGGCTAGCATCCACTGTCAAGTTATATTACAGGAGCTACATTAAGTAGTGCCAAAGCACTAATCTGAAGTCAATTAACAATTGTTACTAAGGGGTGTTTTGTTCTAATCCTTAAATAATTCACCTGCCTTTGATGTTAATAAAGTGGCTTAGAGAAGTAACATTTGATGGAAAAAAGCCACGGATGCCAGAAATAACATGAGCAGCTCCTACTTAAAGCAGTTAACAGCTGCAAAGCTAAGTGTAATAATAAAATGTATTAAAGAGATGTATATATATTTAAGTGTACTTAGATTTTATTACTAAAATGTATAATGTGACACACTGCAAGATTTAAGTGGTAGAGCTTTTTATTACCTTTTAAAGTGTTCAGGCAGAAAACAGTGGAGAATAAGGGATAATTCAGTGCATTTTTGTGGGCAGCACCCACATGTTCACATTTCCCAATGTTTTTTTCTTTATGGGAAAAAAAAAGAGTGCACTGGGCAACAACTTGTTTTTTTCCCATATAAAAATCATGTGCCAGTGATTCACTAATTCCTATTTTTCCTTGTGCTCATAAACGGGCAGAGGGATGACTGTCAATGAAACTATTAAAGGATGGAGAATACCTCAGAGAGTTGACATTCCAAATGATATATTTAAGATAAGGCAGATTCAAACAGGTCACTGGTTTGCAGTTGCACAACTGTCTGGATTTTTTGGATGTAGTTCATTTCATTACAGTCTCCTAAAATTCTGACTTACGCATTGTTAGGAGCAAAACAGTTTGATGAGCTGACATTACAGTCACTCCCAAATGTTAAAAAAACATGAGATGGAGATATCTAGGGAATGTCTTTAAGAAAACCTTACATTCTTTTATTTGTTTTCTGATTTCTGAATCATTAGGGTGCACTCCCTCCATACTTTCCGGCTTTCCTCTGCACCAATGAAGGCTAGAAATGTAAATTGATCATAAAAACACAGACCAAGAGCCCCATGCAACAAATTGCCTCCAGGATGTGGATTCACAATAAACTAGCAGTGTATCCTGTATAGCTGTATGGAAAAATCCGCTTCCTCCACCTGTATTTTTATGTCTTGTCTTCTCTTCCCTGTAAACGTTTGAGTGGATAAGTTTTATTTGTATGTATCTTCACAGAAAATCAATGGTAAGCTTTTACCCTGGAGTATTATCAGTGGAAATTACAGATTCATAGTCTCAGAGATGAGAAGGGCTGCTAGGTATTTTAAGCAATCATCAAGGCCATTCCCTGCATTAAAGTAACGACAAAATCAGAGCTATGAATTCCATACTCAGACAATATTTCTTCCAAAACCAGTTCATTGGCTTTCTTTTTTGGGGGTTGGGGTGGGGTGGGGGGTGGGGGGTGGGGGGTGGGGGGTGGGGGGGTGGGGGGGTTGGTTTTGAGATTTTGGTGTTTTTTTGTTTGTTTGTTTGTTTTCTCCTAATAAGTGCAGTGAAAAAAATTCAGGATGGGAAAAAAGTGAAAAATGAAGCCCATTTTTTCCCCTAAAAATATAACCTTTTCTCATCTATTTAAATCACCAGATATTTCCTTAGTCCTGATTATTAAGATTTGGGTTTTATTATTGCAACAGTAGTGCTAAAATAATGTGGAAACAGAAAGGAATCCTTGTGGTTTATATAGCTAGTTACAGCCAAGCCAGGTAAAACTTCAAAAGTCAATACTGAATAGTGCACTTTTTTATCCCTGCAGCCCAAGAAAACCTAGTGGAAAATCTTTAAAAAAAATAAAAAGTCCAAGCTGATACAAATTATGAATTCCACAAAATCATCGCTTCTGGTCAAACTAGATATAAAGCTCTCAAACAAAAAGCAGTCAAGACCATCCACTTCCTTAAGGCAGCTAACAAGTTGTTAGGTGTTTCCTATGGCTTATGCACTGTATAGAAACAGCTCACATGAGGAGCAGCTGAACCTCACAGCTGGTTCCTCTGTATCGGTTCAGTTCTGCAACTGTATTTCTCACCTTAGATGGAGCTTTACGCATGGAGGCTTGGAGCACCTTGCCCATGAGGCAATGCTTCAGAATAGCCATATCTACTGATATCTCTTTAATCTTTTCTCTTTGCTGTGCAACTGTTTGTGAGACTTACAAATGAAAGTTACATTAACTTCTGACTTCTGTGTGCTGCACTGAATCCATAACACTTCTCAAAAGGCTAGTTTAATTCAATAATCAGTTCAATAGAGTGCTGATACTGAGTGGCAGTATGCTACTATTTTCTACTAGCAATTTGCTGAGTGGTAATAGTAAGAAATGAAGGGGCAAAACATTATAGAGTCATCCATTAAGAATCAATTAAACTTGTGGAAAATGTAAACCATAAGAGTTGATGAGAACAGGGCCCTGCAGGGGCTGTGATAGGTGTGAACAGCCTTTGATGATCTACTCCTCCTTTCATATACAGGAGAACAACTTAGTAGGGAAAGAATCTGTGTGAAATGGGCTTTGGTAAAGACGAGCCGTTCTGATATTTGGGAGGGTGCTTGGGAGCAGAGAAAGGAACAGTACTGTCAGTTAAATGAGAACATGCTGAGTGATGGAAAGAAGAATACAGAGATTTAACCGAGGGCAAGATGGATGTTGTGATGGTTATGGTTAAACTGTCACAGTTTCTCACTGGGCAAGAAATGAAGGACTGAGTTTTCTCCCAGGCCTGCCACAGGTGTACTTTGTGAATTTGTGAGGGCCAGATAACCCCTCTGTGTTTCTGGTTCTCTATCTGTCAGTCAGGGATGAAAAAGTACTCCCATTAACAGGTTGCTACAGGATTGTCTCCACTCTCCCATTCCTGGGAGATGTTCAAATACCATGGTGTTGAGACTTGTAGAAAAAAAAACCCTGCCTCTATCAATAGGTAGAGAAAGATGAGGAGTAAGACAAAAGGTAGGTTAGGAAAAGACTACATATATTTTGAAAGTTTTCAGATTTCCTGTTCTGTTTTTATATGGTACCCATCACTATGATATCAGACCACCTTCTAATAGTTATGTGAGCAAGATGACTAATATCTGTTAAGTTCTTTCTCCTCCCAGGGGAAAATTGTGGGGCTTTAAAATATGCATTTATGTCTTCTTTATAGTGTGATTTCATTATTAAAAGCTGTCAAAGAAGTTTGCTTGCTTTAAGAGCACAGGTAAGAGTACCTTGGGGAGATGAAATTCTGTGAGAGGTTATTCCGCAAACTTGGACTAAGGCATTGAGAAAACCCTGTCTCAACACCGCCTATTGGCATAACCAGGATCTACTCTTACTAAAGCAGCCAGCGTTACTTTTTCAGATCTACTATAGGTCTCCAGTCAAAACACTCTCTAGCATGAATGAAGATGACACTTTCTGTATTACGTGAAATGTGCTGCTATGGAGAAGTATTTCCAGGCAGTGTTACAAGTGCTGACCTTTATTCACAGATACTACCGTGTTTACCTAGGAGACGGATAAGACAAAACTGTTGGATATGATATGAGCATTCAATAACCAGGATTTCTAAGAGAGACAAAAAGGAAAAGAACAAGAAGATACACAGAGAATTTTTCATGGGATTGCTCCATTTGTATTTGGTTTGACTGGATTGAGTGCTTTGTTATAAATTGCTGTACACTTGGCATCGGATACAAGGTTTGTACACAAAATGTGGCCCAAAGAGCATTTGAGACGTTTAACAATTAACTCTGAGCATGAGGATGCTGCATTCCCCCAAGACACCATTAATAATACATTATCTGAAAAGATATCATAATAAAGTGGCTTTCTGGTTTTGAGATAATTTGTAGGTAGCTGAGGTATCTAAGATGAAGGGAAGGGAGGCAGGCTGGAAAGGAGATGCTCAGAGAGCAAGGTTGACTGCTACTCTCCCATCTCTGCATTCCATTTCTAATGTGATCCAGTCCCCAATTAAAATGTTGTGCTTGTTCCAAATAAGTTTTTATTAAGAAAATAAAACCACCAAAGAGGAGGTTGTGCAAGCTATCTGGAGCTCCCAAAAAGCATACGTAGTGGACAAGCGCAGAGGTTTTACTCACCCATCTTCTGGCACGTCCCAAGGCACGCTAACTTTCCCTTGGGGAATCAGTTTCCCATTGGCAAAGCTGGGGCTAAGAAAACAAAACAACATTTACAGAAACAGACATGCCAGTATGTCATGCAATCTTTTGGGTTTTCTTGCAAGGTTTTTAAAAGAACAGAAGATAGAGGATGTGTTTTAATAGGTAGTTGTCACTGATTCAGATTTTGTATTCTTTTTGTAGCACAATTTTATGAATGTTCAAACTGATTTACTGTTCTCCTTCTTGCTATTGTCTCCACTGAAGTTAGTATGTAGATCTTAGAAAAAAATACTATATTACAAAATTTTAAGTCCAAAAATAAAAGGCAGTAAGGAAGCTCCTCCTTTTTCTGGACTAGCCAGGGCATTCTTCTTTCATTATGTATCATGTGGTTAGCTTGCATGGGTCCCGGTGCAAAGCAAAAGGAACAATGAGGTCCCTTTCTGAGTCCTTACTCCTGTTCATTGTCCAATGTTTTCCAGAGTTCAGAAGACAGAACTGGCTTGCCTCTGCAGCACATAAGCTGGGACAATACGCTGTTTGAAGTCTTCTCTGTCTAGAGTTTCTGCCAACAAGAGGGCTTATTTCTGTACCTAGGGTAGGTTCACCTCAGTTTAGATCTTCGTTGTCACAGAGAAGCAAAATCGTAAGTCTCCTTTTCATGATTTTGCTCCTGCTCACCTTTTCTCTCTGGAAGATTGCAAGCCACAGAGTAACGCTATGTCAACACTTTAAGACAGATGTGGACATAACCGTCACATGCCTTTTTAAAGCTTTAAACCTGCTTTTTAGAAACAGTGGGTTCTTAGGGGCAGTAGGCAGCCCTTTTGACATATTTTGTAAAACAGTGTTGCCATTGAATGAATACTAACAGCAAAGTAGGAGTGAGATATTCAAACATGTACATTGGCTGTTACAAGCTACGTTCAGACCTCACCAACACTCTGATCTTTCCAAATGAAGGTGGATTTACTCTTATCCTTCACAGCAAAATCTATCTGAGGTTGGTGCAGATAGAAGGAATCTTAGCAGCCAAATATTTGGTAATGTTTCTAAAAATGAGCTACCTACTCACTTCAGTGGACAAAACTTATGGCTTTCTCAGACTGAAAAATGAGAAATGTCATTATCTCTCACAACCTCCCAGGTCAAACATTTCTACTTGAGTTTTTATGTATGAGCTGTGCATAGACTCTACCCATTTCAGAGCTGGTCACTCAAAGGGATGACAGAATCTAGCTCTTAAGGTGACTGCCCTCCATGCCCAGTTATGTTTTAAGTTTATGTGGGAAACATCAGTACTTCCTTATGCAGGCAGTTTGTACAGATGCAGTCCCCCTTGCTGCATAGACCAGTAAGATATATTTTAACATGATGAAGAAAACAATTATTCAGCAGTGGTTTACTGTCCAGTTCTTGAAATTAGTTCTGAAAGAAGAAAAGCTGTCAGTAGTATGGCATGGATTTATGAGGTAAACCAAACAAAGACTCCTTGGCTGTTGACCATTCAGGTCACATATCCTGTGCAACCACTGAAGTTTTTCTTACAATATCGTTATTATTATGTTACTATATTTTCTCTGCTTGTCCACTTACTACCGAGTGCTAATCAGCCTGGTTAACAAAACAGGACACATCACCGATATGAGTTCTTATCATAAAACCAGGCACATTTACCCCAAACAAATTCTGTTTATATCACACATACACTTGCAAGGTTGTAAAGAACGAACGAAGGGTCTTTATGGCTTATTTTAGCTAGTGAAGCTGATTTCTTATTTAAAAGAGTGTGAAGCTATATAGCGTTAGTTTTCAGATTTAATAGCTTCTGAAGCCCAAGAGCATTAAGATATCCAGTTACTGCTTTCCATGGAAAATGTCCTTCCTCCACTGGCCCTGTGTGTGGGATGATTAGTATGTTTCGTATCACAGTTTCAACAGAGAAAAGCAGAACTATCTACTAGGAGTCTGTTTAGTCAGTATGGAAATGACTGCTGCTGTGTGCTGTGAGGATGCATACCTGACTGAAGCTAACTCACTGCTTAGAACTGGCACAGCAATTCCATGAGCAGAATGGCGCATTCTGAAGTGAGTGTGCTTATTGAAGGTAGCAAGGCTTTACGGTGTGTTGCTGCGCTTGTTTTGTCTGGGATAGTTAATTTTCTTCATAGTAGCTAATATGGGGGCTATGTTTTGAATTTCTGCTGAAAACAGTGTTGGTAATACAGTGAGGTTTGATCTGTTGTTCTGCTTCTGACTTCTGAGCAGTGCTTACACAGAGTCAAGGCATTTACTACCTCTCACCCCTCCCCACCAGCGAGGAGGCTGGGGATGCACAAGAAACTGGGAGCGGACACGGCCGGGACAGCTGACGCCAGCTGACCAAAGGAATATTCCATACCATATGGAATACTCATACCATGCTCAACATATGAGCTGGAGGAAGAAGAAGGAAGGGGGGGACATGTTTGGAGTGATTGTGTTTGTCTTCCCAAGTAACCATTATGCATGATGGAGCCCTGCTTTTCTGGAGATGGCTGACCACCTGCCTGTTGATGGGGAGGAGTGAATGAATGCCTTGTTTTGCTTTGCTTGTGTGTGTGGCTTTTGCTTTCCCTATTAAACTGTCTTTATCTCAACCCACGAGTTTTCTCAGTTTTACCCTTCTGATTCTCTCCCCCACCCCACCGGGGGGAAGTGAGTGAGTGGCTGTGTGGGGCTTAGTTGCTGGCTGGGGTTAAACCACAACAGTCATGCACCATCAGCACTACATAAATCCCAACGTGGACCTGTGGGAATTTTCAGTGGGAAAGGTCATCCAACCTGGCTGCCACTCCTTCAGACAGTTTATAACTAACTCTGTGTTTGACTAATCTCTGCAGTTCACTGAGACTAAATGGAGTAGAATTTATACAGATTCTATTGACCCAGTTTGGAGTAAATCTCAATTAGTTCAGAGAGGAAATGAAGTTGATATGGTATATACAAGCTGCCCTGTGCAAGTATACCACCTGCATTGGCAGGTTACAATGTGACTACCACCTTTTTTTCTTTCTGAAAAGACATTATTTTAATTGATGATTAATAAATATTCCAGCCTAATTTTATGAGATTCCATCACACTTCAGGAAAAAAAAAAAAATAAAAAGACAACTATTTTGGGGAGTTCAGAAGTTTTATTTGAAACTAATTTTCCTGCCTTATAAATTTTAAAGGAACTAAAAAGTGTTACAGGTGGAGATGACAAGATTTGCTGCAAACATCATTCTTATTCTGGCTCAACCTGTTTCGCTCCTCTGTAATATGCTCCAAAAGAAATTGTGCTAATAGCTACAAACTCTAGGGTGAGGCATCCATAACCTCCCTCCAGATCAATTATAGCTTTGCACAGAGCCCTAGGTTTAGCAAGCTCTGGATCTCACTGCAGAGTAAAGGCAGGAAAAAGCTTAAATAAAACATGGAAAGTTCAAGCAAATTACAAGAGACAGTAATAATTATAGTGGACTAAATTGTCATACATCAGTGACATAAATCATTGTAGCTTCTCTGAAGACCATGGGATCCTGATCTTAAAATACAGGATGGAATCCAGTTACAAATTAAACAAGATTAGTAGGTTTTCCTCCTTTGCTTGCTTGCCTTGAGAAAAACAGGTGCTATTAATTTTGCCTTCCATCTGTACAAGAAGATAGCAAGTAAGCAGGCCGTATCCCTGGACAGAAGTAAAAGAAAACTTGGATCAGTTGATTTCCAGTGGAAAAACATGGAGCAAGTGGCTGCTGTTTGCTAAATGGCCACCCAGGTGTGCAGTTGCTTGTCTGATTTAAAGGGTCAGCAACAAAATAAAAGACAATAAGTTCCTAAAGGGTTTAGTCCTACTGGCAGCTAGAAGAAGGAGAAGGCCGTTTCTGTGCTGTATTTCCTGCTGTTGTATCAAAGGCGAAGACCCCCTGTTTTAGCTTGCCACAGTGGATTTATAGCCAAATTTGGAAAAGTACTGTGCTTCCTCAGTAATGAGTGCCATTGCTGGGAGCTGATGAGCACTCAGCAGCATGCAGAATGCACTTAGTCATCTTTCAAGTTGTATACTATCTTGGAATATCTTTTGAGAAGCTGATGCACCAAATATCAAAACAAAATAAATGGGTAGAACTGTTTCCTCTGACAGAATGACTCATGCTGATCATCCTACTTTTCAGTTAACTTTCTAACATCATAGTGATTGTCATCTTTATCAGATGTGGTTCATTCTTACAGAAAGTCACAGACACTTGCCACAGTCACAACCCATTTCAAACTACAATAACATGACAGAAGGATAATCTTGTGGCTTTATTTCTCATGACTTTTACCCTCCACATACAGAAACTCAGATAAATCCTCAGACGGTAATTCACCTAACCCCCTAGAGACCAACCCATGACATAGCAGCCATCCCAGTGGCAGCAAATAAATGGTAAATAAATAGCTATCAATGCTGACAATATAAATGGGTACTTAGATGTAGGTACGATTGTACAGGATGATAGGTATCAACACATACGTAGTTTCATGAGCAGGGGGAAATACCGTTCAAGTCAGAGAAAAAGATAGCTACGATCACTCATGCTGCCTGGATGCTCTGTGTTCTCCAGCTCTGCTAGAGAAATTACACTTTGGAATGCTTTTGAATGGTCTGAAGCAATAGACCTGAAATGATTTCACAGGCTGTTGAAATTTTCCCCTACCATCTAGGCCCTTTCCTGACACCTGGGTTTATCTAGGCACCTACGCTTGAAGATGGGATGGTTCAATCTTAATCCTGCAATAGAAGATCCAAACAAGGAATTATATGCATCTGGTGGTCAGAAATGTCATTCTGTGAGATGTCAGAAATGTCATTCTGTGAGATATCAGAAAATGGGGAGACCCCTTATCAGCTTGGCACTTCTTATGAGTTCAGTGGCATGATCAGTTACAGCTCTGCTGACATAACTGTTGCTGCTGGGATGAGACATACCACTGTGCTTCCCAGGTCCAGTATGGCATGCACTGGAGGTCATATGGTCATCTTATGGTCATATGCCTCTTATAGTGTCCCAATCTCCTACAGACCAGTGTCCTCATATAAAGTAGCTATGAGTGCCATCCACCTCTGCTCACTTCATTGGGACTGAGAGGCCTCTCTTCCTTCATTTTGGCACTGGGCAGGTTCAGGATGGAGAGAGAGGATAGTTTAACCATGCTTAGATGGTGTCCAGATGCTTGTTTTCATTTTCTCTACAGCAGAGTTTTCTCTAGTCTTTACCATGGGGGGCATTTCCACTGCCCTACTAACAGAATTGTAGAACTCTTCATTAGATGGAACTTCTAAAGACAGTTTAGTCCAGCCTCTCACCCAGTGCAAGACTATCTCCCACTCAGTTTCAGGTCACCCATGGTTTTACCTCCTTGAGTCCTGAACACCCTGTGGGAGGATGCAGCTTCTCTGGTGACCTGCTCAAGTTGTGCACCAACTTCCTAATGAAAAAAAACCAACATTTTTTTCTAATGTCTGGCCTGAATTTCCCAACCTGCAACTTGGGTCTGTTACCTCTTGTTTATGTCTGAGGCTGCCAAGATTGATTTGGCTCCTTTGCAACTCCCCTTCAGGCAACTGTAGACTACTACCTTTAGGCCCCTTAGCCTCTTCTTCCCAAGGGTAAAACAGTCCAGCTCCCTCAGTTTCTCCTTGCAGGTCATGTGCTCCTAACTCTTTTGGTAAGCTTCTGTTGTTCCCTCTCCAGTTTATCAGCAGCTGTGTCCTGAATTTGCACGGACTTCTGCAACATGGCCACAATTTTGGCCAAATATGCCCTCTACAGAAAACACACTCTGCAACTGTTACCTGTAGAACAGTGCTCTTAGGATTAAAAGATGCCTTTGCCGTTCTCAGCATTTTCCCAGTTTGCAATAATCATGAGAACATTTTATCTTGCAGGCTGTAAAGGCAGAGGAACTCAACATTTTATACATAAAAAATTCCTCACATCTCAAAACACTTGCACTGAACTATCAAGTTTCACAGTAAGAAAGAAGATGCAAAGGAAAGCCTCCAGAGCTGGTTGACTATGGCGCTGAGTGGGAGAAGCATTTTCAAATCCCTGATGTAGAATGGAAAAACCCTGTCTAGAATCAGGTAGAGCAGGAAGCTGCACCTGAGTCTTCCACATGCCTGCTTTGTCCCTTCACCACCCAGCTATTAAAGTGACACATTCATCCCACCAGTACACACAACTGACAGAACATTTCTGGTTTCATTTCAACATGGAATAAAAACAAATTCTTAAACCTCAAAGTAGTCATGTAGCAGAATTGCTGTCCCCTGGTCAGCTTATGATTACTGACATCTTTCCTGACCTCAGTTACTTTGGTTACTACTTGCCATAATTGTACCTTGCCCATTACACACTGAAAAAGGAAAAGGTAAAAGGGAAAAACTATTCTAAGGGTGTTCCCACTTCCAGCAGCAAGTTAATGCTCGTAAGCAAGTCTTTAGTCTCACGTGGTATAAGTTGACTGTTCCTGGTCAGCCCACGCTGAAGAAGGGTTCCCATCAAAATACCACTGGAATCCATTTAATGGTATTTCCGAGGGCAAGCTTCTGGAAACTGTTTGCTTCTCTATCTTCACCAGAACCATCCTAGGATAGCAGTGTCTTGCTATATCCTCACATTTTATTTGCCCATGACCATGCCTATCTGCTGTAGTTTAACCCTAATAAGCAGCTAAGCACCACACAGCTGCTCGCTCACCAGTGCCCCCCCCACACCAGCAGGATGGGGAGAGAATCAGATGGGTAAAAGTGAGAAAACTCATGAGCTGAAATAAAGACAGTTTAATAGGTAAAGCAAAAGCTACGTGTGCAAGCAAAGCAAAATGAGGAATTCATTCACTACTTCCCATCAGCAGGCAGGTTATCAGCCTGCAATGGTTTCAGTCATTGCCCAGGAGAAAGGGATTTATATATGCCGTCTAAACAATGAATGAACATTTCACTCTGCTTAACAGCACTGTTTTTTAAAATTATAACATTGATGTGAGGACTTGGAAGAAAAAAACCTGCAGAAAGCAGGGTAAGGATATGGAATTAGGGTTTACAAACTTCAATCAGCTTTAACTGAGGATCATAACCTTTGTTTCCAATTACATGTGACTCAGTTTGTTTATTTGTTCCTGTTTATCAAGTACATGTCTCTGATCCTCAGGAAAGAATTTCTGTGGATGTTTAAATGTGAACCATGACTGGGGAGAATCTCTGAAACTTTTCACTTGTCAACACGTAGGAAAAGAACCAGGTAACTTTTCTCTTGTTCCTTCCAACACATGTTATGATCAGTGAAATAATAAATAGGAAAAAAAGCAGTTTCTGGTAAACAAGAAAGGATTAATTCCCTCCCCAGCAGGAATTACTGTGTCAAATTCTACAGTTTATTTGAGACTGAGAGTTTCTGGTGTGACTGAATCTACCAGTAAATTTTATTGCTACATGGTTTTAGTCATAGGTATACTTATTAGAATATGAAGAAGACAGGTATCACTTGAATGACTGTCTCCACATCTGCACAGTGCCATGAGTCAAATTAGTTGCATACATTTAGTATCAGGAAATATGAAAGCTCCATTAAGATTTACAGTTTTGTGTAATTATCAGCAAATAATATTTGTCATGTAGTCACCACAGTAAGGAACTAAGCTGTGCCAATATTGTCATAATAAAGCCAGAAAGAGAGCATAACTGTAATAAATTATCAGAATCTCCAGTTTATTTCCTCGTTCCCTGGGTTACATAGCAGGGAATGCAAAAGCCCAACTGTATCTTTTCTTGTATCCCAGACAAGGTGATCCAACTGTGTGTGGCTTCAGTCTCAAGAATGTATATGCATCTTACCATAATGCCTGTGAATCTCTAATTGAGAGCAAGCTTTGTCTGGCCGTGTGCAGATGTCTGCAGTATAAACTTCTACGTGTGAACTACTTGTCCAGGCAACCTTACCAGTCAGGAGAGATAAAGAGTGCTCATCTGAGAGTGAAGGTACTTTATTTAGACTCTCCAGACTCTCCAGGTTTTCCTTTTGGAGGCAAATTGAAGGCCATTCTCTTCTTGGAAGCTACAGAGGCCTGACGAGCTTGTGGAAGCTCTCTGAATCATCCAGCTGAGGCAAGTGTATAATCATTAGGATTGCAGGTCATAGGCGAAGTAGTAACTCATCTGCCTGTTCCCTAACAGACAAATTTTAAGACTTCCATTTTTCAAAACTGGGCTATAATGAAGAACTACTGCAGCTCTGTGAGTCTCTGGACAAAAAGAAGGGATTGTAATGAACTCCAGAATTCAGAAAGTAAAAGAAAATTACTTCTTACAGTTTTGGAAAATAACCCTGCCTCTGGCCCAGCTGTTTAGTATCTTTTAACATTAGTAATACTTTGTAAGTCTTAAGGATTAAAATGAATAATGGCTAAAACCAACCAAAAATGAGGAGAGATGTTAAGTTATGACTTAGCCATCAAATGAGTGCTTATGCAGCATAACATAATATTGTGAAAGGCAGTGTCATAAAATATATTTTCCTTTGTATTCCTTTTTATGGAAAAAACATATGCAGCGGTTTGAACAATTGTGTATGGTTTGCCACATGATTGTCATATAATTAGAAAAGTGGTTTGGTTACTTGCAGACCACGTCTTTGTAGGCATTCATACATGGCTTTGTAACCTGGCTAAGTGACTAACTGCCTAAGATGTTCATCTCCATATACACCTGCTTTGAATATTCACTTAGAATACAATCAAAATCCTATCTAGGTCAAGAAAGCATAATAATAATAAGGTGGGCTTACAAGGGGCTGATGCCCTCTGTACAACAACGTGGAACCTATCTGATTCAAGATTACTGGCAACCCATGTTTCAAGATAAAAATCTTGCTATTATGCAAACCTGACATAATGGATGGTGGGTCACTTTGTCTTGAACAAACTTCATTGCTTTATTTTTATCTCTGATCAAGACTGCCACATCCATGTAAGATTTCTGAAGAAAAAATACCCCATGACATTCCCTGTAAAAACAATAGATGCAAAGAGAATAAACATACCATTCTTAGAATATACAAGACAGCAAATGAAGTCTACACGACAAAATTATTCTAAAACATATACTGTTTCTATTGAAGTTGAACTACTAGAAGAATGGTTAGCATACCACAGCAAAGGCCAGAAAAAGTATACATCAACCTGTCTATAATTCATATTACCTTTAGCTACTCTCATCAAAAGGCAGCTTTCCATGACAGCACGGCAGACAGGTTGTCACTTTCTTACCCTTCTGTCAGGCAGATTTGCTTAGTTTTGTAAGTTTTGCATATACGTGTAGGTTTCTGCTTGATCCACTACTATAAAAACTCAGCTACTATGTCTATTCAGCATGTCTACCTTTCTGAGTGAGTTTTTACTGCTAACCTTAAACAGATTATGAGTATACTCCTGGAAAGATGTATTAATAGAATAGATACTGAAATATGTCAGCTTGAAAGTAAACGACTGTATGAACAAGCCCAAGAGAGGACGTTTCTAGAGTGCCCCACCTCCACAACGGCTGCTGTAATGGAAAGTCCGACCTGCAGTTTTTTGGTTCTTTTATGTCACTGCTGCTGTTTCAGTACAGTCCTCCCACAGACAAAAAATTATTTGGAGGTACAGGAGTTGCTGTTGAACTCCTTTGCTCTTTAGTACTTTTTATTGCATTGAGATATTGGTAAGCCAGTTGCAGAGGCTGAAAATGTTCTTGAAACTATTGAGTCATGGGTGAAAATGCTTGCAGAAATGTTTTGAGGGCCTAATTTATACATGATTTTTTTTATGTAAAAGCAGAAGGTGCATATAGATGATTTGTCTTCTTTCTTGGGAGTTGTGGATTGTGCTCTGGAAGATAATGTTGACAAAGAAAATAGTGGTAACTGAATTTTTTCGAAAGGATTGAGTTCTGGCATGAGGTTAGGGTATGTTCTTAGTTTAGCAGAGCTACTTCAAACATTGCTAATTAGAGAAGCATTAACATAAGAACAACATTTCAAATTCATTGATGTCATCTTGCTAACAGATTTGGATACACGGACCATAATACCACTGAAAGCCAAGAGCTGTTTTGTCCAGAACAGGGAAGGCCCACATGTCCAGATCTGTTTTCATGGTGGGAGGGAGTAGGGGAGCTGGGATGTGTGGGATCAATTCTTAACGGTCATTTTTCTTCTCAGGAGGCATCAGCAATAATGAACTACACATAAAATATTTGGATCTAGGATCAGACTGGTTTTAGTTTGTGACTCATTTTTTGGTCAGAATTGGAGCTTAATATAAAATCCCAACAGTTTTTCATATGGCACATGACACTGATATCACCTGATAAATACTGCCCCAGCAAGAGTGGCTATGCTGACCAATAGATAAAGCAGGGCTCCATAACCCCTCTTGCATTTAGAAGGTTTCAGTCATACCTCTACAGTTTTTGACCAGGAGTCAATTTTACTGTGTGCTACATTTTTCTCATATTAATACATCTTACCCAGGCTGGAAAGAGGGTTTCAGCATCGGTAGGGTCTTTTCACTTGCTTTAGTTCAGATGTATAATATTCCTAGTGCCTGCAGAGCAAATGTGACATTGGCAAGATTGAAAGAACATGATGTATCAAGATGGTTTATTACCAACTCATATGGTCCCAGCACTCCAGCAATCCAGTACCCAGTAAAATTATTAATACCTAATAAAGAGGCTTATTGCAGCTCTGAAGCTAGTGATTGCTTTTTAATTACATACTTCTTTTGATTTAATAAGGTAGTAAATATTTTCTTCATCTCTCTTTAAAGAAAAATATGCATTTTATGTATTGGTACCCTTTATGTAGGTTATTTATATTCCATGCATAATCATCACCATATTTACCCTGGGTCACATCAACCTTTTAGCCACCTAACATTGGAGCCTGTCAGTTAATAGCTAAACAGCAACAACAGCTATGAATTCGATCTAGCACATTCCAATCAAATCTGTTGTTATCTTGAACACTTTGAGCCCTATGTTGGGTGCCAAAAAGGACTGTTGTGGTTTAACCCCAGCCAGCAACTAAGCCCGATGCAGCTGCTCGCTCACTTTCCCCCGGTGGGATGGGGGAGAGATTCGGAAGAGTAAAAGTGAGAAAACTCGTGGGTTGAGATAAAGACAGTTTAATAGGTAAAGCAAAAGCCGTGCACACAAGCAAAGCAAAACAAGGCATTCATTCACTCCTTCCCATCAACAGGCAGGTGGTCAGCCGTCTCCAGGGAAGCAGGGCTCCATCACGCATAACAGTTACTTGGGAAGACAAACCCATCACTCCAAACATGTCCCCCCCTTCCTTCTTCTTCCCCCAGCTTTATATGCTGAGCATGACATCACATGGTGTGGGATATCCTTTTCATTTGTTGGGGTCAGCTGTCCCGGCTGTGTCCCCTCCCAACTTCTTGTGCACCCCCAGCCTGCTCGCTGGTGGGGTGGGGTGAGAAGCAGAAAAGGCCTTGCCTCTGTGTAAGCGCTGCTCAGCAGTGATGAAAACATCTCTGTATTATCAACACTGTTATCAGCACAAATCCAAAATGTAGCCCCCATACTAGCTACTATGAACAAAATTAACTCTATCCCAAACAAACCCAGCACATTCTCCACCCCTTATTCCATACCATTTATTTCACGCTCAGGTCCCAAACTCTCCAATACATCCTCATTAACCACCACCCCTCTTCCCATGCTTTGATACAATACACAGATATCATTCCCTTAGTCTATGGAACACCCCTGTAAAATGTCTGTAAAATGTCCACATATGTTCACAAATGCCTACTGAGTTCATTCAGTCCATGACTTTGGGCTGCAACTGTTCTGGTCATCATTCGGGACAGGAGAGGTGGGGTGTTGTGTGGAGTTACTGGGCACCAAAGCCAGCTCAGGTCAGGTCACTGCTGCACTTGTTCTGCTCCTTGAAAGTCTTGTCCTCCATTGGTTCAGGTGGTTCCTGCTATATAATTCCTATAACATGCAACTCAGATCCTGGGTTACCACAATTTAAAGGTATTTCCTTTACAATCTCTACCCTTGGTCCCTTTGGATGAGACCATAAGGTTTAATACTGAAATTAACTCCTCCCCTTGCCCCTGCTCTGGCTTGGACTTAGCCACAGACTGCGGTCCCTTATGGGAGTACCTGCTCCAAGTGGTGCCTTATCTATAAGCACAGTCTTTTCAGGGGTATGCCTGCTGCAGCATAGACTTATCCAGAGCCACAGTTGCTCTGAGCTGCACCTGTTCCAGTGTAGCCTTCTCCACAGGCCACAATGCCTCCAGAGATACACCTGCTCCAGTGTGGCCTTACCCACAGCCACAGGTGCCTTCAGAAGTGAACCTGCTCCAACACGGCCTTGCCCATGGCTGCAGTGCCTCCAGGGGTGTACCTGCTGTGCCATATGCTAATCCATGGCCACACACTTGGAGGTCACTCCAGCATGACCTCATGCACAGCCAGTGATGTTTCAAGCTGTACCTGTGCAGCATGGACTTATCCAAAGCCACAGTTGCTTTGAGGTTGTGCCGGTGTACCTGGGACAACCAGGGGATCAGGCTCAGCCAGCATGGGTTTATGAAAGGGAGGTCCTGCCTCACTAACCTGGTCACCTTCTATGATAAGGTTACCCGCTTAGTGGATAAGGGGATGGCTGTGGACGTTGCCTGCTTGGACTTTAGTAAGGCCTTTGACACTGTCTCCCACAGCATTCTCCTGGAGAAGCTGGCTGCTCACAGCCTGGACAAGTGCACTCTGCGCTGGGTTAAAAACTGGCTGGATGGCCAAGCCCAGAGAGTGGTGGTGAATGGAGTCAAATCCGGTTGGCGGCCGGTCACGAGTGGTGTTCCCCAGGGCTCAGTGTTGGGATCGGTCCTGTTCAATATCTTCACTGATGATCTGGATGAGGGGATTGAGTGCACCCTCAGTAAGTTGGCAGATGACACCAAGCTAGCTGGAAGTGTCGATCTGCTGGAGGGCAGGAAGGCCCTACAGAGGGACCTGGACAGGCTGGATTGTTGAGCTGGAGCCAGCTGTATGAGAATCAACAAGGCCAAGTGCCACGTTCTGCACTTGGGTCACAACAACCCCATGCAACGCTAGAGGCTTGAGGAGGAGTGGCTGGAGAGCTGCCTGGAGGAAAAGGACCTGGGGCTGTTGGATTGACAGCTGGCTGAACATGAGCCAGCAGTGTGCTCAGGTGGCCAAGAAGGCCAACGGCATCCTGGCTTGTATCAGGAATAGTGTGGCCAGCAGGAGAAGGGAGGTGATCGTGCCCCTGTACTCAGCACTGGTGAGGCCGCACCTTGAGTACTGTGCTCAGTTTTGGGCCCCTCACTACAAGAAGGCCATTGAGGTGCTAGAGCATGTCCAGAGAAGGGCAATGAAGTTGGTGAAGGGTCTAGAGAGCAAGTCTTATGAGGAGCGGCTGAGGGAGCTGGGGTTGTTTAGTCTGGAGAAGAGGAGGCTGAGGGGAGACCTTATTGCTCTGTACAACTACCTGAAAGGTCAGACTCTTCTCTCTAGTAACAAGGAATAGGACGAGAGGAAATGGCCTCAAGCTGCACCAGGGGAAGTTTAGGTTGGATATTAGGAAAAACTTCTTCACCAAAAGGGTTATCAGGCTTTGGAACAGGCTGCCCAGGGAAATGGTTGAGTCTCCATCCCTGGATGTATTTAAAAGAAGGGTAGACGTGGTGCTTGAGGATATGGATTAGTGGTGGACTTGGCAGTGATAGATTAGCAGTTGGACTCAATGATCTTAAGGGTCTTTTCCAACCTTAACAATTCCATGATTCTATGATTCTCAAGCATGGTCTTATCCTTGGGCCACACCCCCTTCAGAGGTACACTTTCTGCAGCACATGCATAACCACAGCCACAGATGCTTCTAGATGTACATTTGCTCTTGTATGCGTTTAGTCATGGCCACAGACACTTCAGGATGCCCTGCTCCCGCAGGGACTCAGGCTCACAGTCCCTTGACTCAAGTTCATGCTGGAGTTCTAGCCTGTCCGGTGCAGCAGAACAGAAAGACCAGTGATGCCCTGGCCATCTGCCAGCCCAGGTGCATGGCCATTGCTGTTATCAGAATGTTCCCAGGCACAGCACAGTAACGTGATAAGCAGTACAGCAGCACAGCAAGCAGCGAAAGCAAAAAACAGCTACTGACAAGCACTAGACTCTAATATACAGTAAGGTAAGCTAGCTCCATGGCAAGCACAGAAGCCTGCCAATTAATAGCTAAATAGCAGTAACAGCTATAAATTCAATCTAGCACATTCCAATCAATCTCAAATGCTTCGAGCCCTATGTTGGGTGCCAAAAAGGACTGTTGTGGTTTAACCCCAGCCAGCAACTAAGCCCGATGCAGCTGCTCGCTCACTTTCCCCCGGTGGGATGGGGGAGAGATTCGGAAGAGTAAAAGTGAGAAAACTCGTGGGTTGAGATAAAGACAGTTTAATAGGTAAAGCAAAAGCCGTGCACACAAGCAAAGCAAAACAAGGCATTCATTCACTCCTTCCCATCAACAGGCAGGTGGTCAGCCGTCTCCAGGGAAGCAGGGCTCCATCACGCATAACAGTTACTTGGGAAGACAAACCCATCACTCCAAACATGTCCCCCCTTCCTTCTTCTTCCCCCAGCTTTATATGCTGAGCATGACATCACATGGTGTGGGATATCCTTTTCATTTGTTGGGGTCAGCTGTCCCAGCTGTGTCCCCTCCCAACTTCTTGTGCACCCCCAGCCTGCTCGCTGGTGGGGTGGGGTGAGAAGCAGAAAAGGCCTTGCCTCTGTGTAAGCGCTGCTCAGCAGTGATGAAAACATCTCTGTATTATCAACACTGTTATCAGCACAAATCCAAAATGTAGCCCCCATACTAGCTACTATGAACAAAATTAACTCTATGCAAGCCAAAACCAGCACATCATATTAATTGGTTTAATGCCAGGATGAGGTCAAATGAAAAGTGTTATCTCTGTGGTTTTGGAGAACCAAATTCAGTATCTTTAAATGTGCCATTGGTCATGTTTCTTTCTCATCCATCTTGATGCTGTCAGTAAGAATATGAACCTCTACTGGAATTGCATGTCATTCAGGCTCTTTTATCCAGAGGTATTTCAGTTTGGCCTGCACACACTCCTGAGGAGACAGTGTATGAAGGATTTCATTTTTTAATCAGGGTCATTGCTAGGATTCCCTCTACAGCATTGGCTCCCAGAAAGTTACATAGGCACTTTCATTGCTGGTTGGCACTGAAGAGACAGCCAAGAGCAGCATAAGGACAGGGACAAACAGGTGGGGTAGGAGAAGAGTGTGTGAACTTCCTGTGCTGAATGGAATGCTGAAAAAAATATTTGTGTAACTATACCCTGAAAATAGTCAAGAATGCTTGGTAGGCCTTGACTTAAGACCAGCTGAGATTTGCTTTTAGCTGACATAACCTGACAATCTACTAGGCCCCCTTCTGTCTTGGTTAAATTAGCAAGTTTTGAATTCAACCTTCCGTTACAAACCTCCTTAAAGAAACCTGTTAAGCAACAAATATGCAGTGCATTACTGCAAGGAAGAGCTGTAATTGCAGCCTGTCCCTAGGGACTATCTGAAAAGCCTAGCATGCAGTAAGTAGGTTTGCTGTGCTATAGGCTGTAAACGTAGCCCTTATATTATCCTCTTCACATTTTCTTAGGAGAGCAAAAGTTTCAGGGCAGAACTGCTTATTTAATTGTGGCATGCACATGACATGGACATGCACCAGGGCACAAAATACATTAGCAACAGACAAAATACATAGTTGGAACAAGATCTAACTTAGTTTCTAGTAGTATATATAATCATAGAATCAGAATGTCCTGAGTTGGAAGGGACCCACAAGGCTCATCGAGTCCAACTCCTGTCCCTGCACAGGACAGCCCCAAATTCACACCATGTCTCTGAGGGCATTGTCCAAGTGCTTCTTGAACAGCGTCAGGCTTGGTGCTGTGACTGCCTCCCTGGGGAGTCTGTTCCAGTGCTCCACCACCCTCTGGGTGAAGAACCTTTTCCTAATAATCCAGCCTAAACCTTCCCTGGCACATCTTCCTGCCATTCCCTCCGGTCCTGTCATGGGTCACCAATGAGAAGAGACCAGCACCTGCCCCTCCTCCTCTCCTTGTAAGGATGCTGTAGACCACGATGAGGTCTTCCATCAGTCTCCTCTTCTCCAGGCTTAACAAACCAAGTTACTTTAGCCGCTCCTTGTATGGTTCCTTCTCTAAACTTATCATCAACTTCGTGGCCCTCCTCTGGACACTCTCTAGTAGCTTTATGTCTTTAATGTTCTGTGGCACCCAAAGCTGCACACAGTGCTTGAGGTGAGGCCACACCAGCACAGAGCAGAGTGGGACAATCTCCTCCCTTGACTGGATGCACTGCAGTGCTTGGCGCACCCCAGGACATGGTTGGCCCTCCTGGGTGCCAGGGCACACTGTTGGCTCATGTAGTTGGCTCACTGGTGGCTCACATAGTCTCTTTGCTTATATGCTGCTTTCATACTCTACTCAGTGAGTCACATTAGTGGTTGTATCTGCTGAGGTGTAACACTTTAGAAGAGAATAATTTTGTGTGTCTAAAGCCACCTTGAAACTAAGGGCTGCAAGCTTAACAGCACATCCTGTCTGCAAATGTCATTCCCAGCCAAAAGCCCCATGCCACTGGATGTCAGCTTTACACAGAGCTTATTTTTCCTCTAGGCCTGCAAAGCTGAAACGT
This sequence comes from Phalacrocorax carbo, assembly GCF_963921805.1. Lineage (NCBI taxonomy): Eukaryota > Metazoa > Chordata > Aves > Suliformes > Phalacrocoracidae > Phalacrocorax > Phalacrocorax carbo. The sequence goes on along the minus strand of NC_087515.1, from coordinate 80,314,714 downwards.
TTAGTGTTGGAGAAAGTGAAGTCTCTTTGTCCCTACTTTTCCTTTACGAAGCTATGTGGCTGGAGAATGGGGACAGTAATGAATCACAGCAAAGAGATGGAGTGCACCATGCCCAGTTGTTGCAGGAACCAAAACAGAAGTCCTCAGTCTTTATCTGAAAGAAAAGAAGAAAAAATAAAACCCTTCCCATTAAAGCTAATGAGGTCTCACCTCAGTCAACTTACATGGTGTAATACTAAGGTAATACAGGGACAAGAATATATATACGGAGGAAGACAAACAATAATGAAGCCACATACCACATTTTTCATGAGTCTTTCTTTAAATGCAAAATATTATTTGGTGACCCATGTTCAAAGGAAGAACATACCTCTGGTCTGAAGGGCAGCCCTTGGATGTGTCAGAACAGTGTAACTCTCTGGGCTATGGTGACATAATACAAGCCACAGACTTTGCTCCATCCCATAGGAAGTATGTTTTCCCTCTGCTTTTTCATCCAGATACAGCATATGAAGGGAGAAGGCCCTCATGGTTTGGGCATGGCTGTGACCATCAACACTGCTGGATCTGCAGGGCCAGCTGCAGACCTGCTGCCCACGTTGAGCTGTAGAGCTGTGATCTCTGCCTTTTGCTGCTAACTGCCTAAGTGGTACAAACCCCTCTCTAGGTGATAGCTTCGAAGCTACATTACTAAGGGGATGTAAAGAATTTTAAAAATCCCTCTGTTAAAATTCCTAATTAGTGCCAATGTATTATGAGAAGAGGCTTTCTCCAGGCCACTCTTTTACTGTCACTTGGTCAATTAGGGTAAATGAAAAGACAATGGCTGTGATTTTCCACTCCATCCCTCTAGTTTCACATTAATGTAATAGAGCAATTAACACTTGAGGCTTCAGCCTCTACAGCTGCTAAACTGGAGTGAGCAGTTGTGGCTGGGCCACAGGGAAGTCCGGGCTGAGCCAACCTCAGAGAGTGAAGGAGGCAGAGCTGCGAACCAACCACCTGGCTGCACAGCCTATGTGTGAAGGCTTTTTGATGTACACCTAGATGCAAACAAGAGGCCGAACCCTCAGTAATAAATAGCAACAACACACAATAATAGCTGGGAATTACGAAGTGCTTTACACTTATACGCCAGTCATACGAGGCTCTCCCAGCATTTTGCAAATGTTAACCTCTGCTATTAACTGTGCATACTGTGAGCTTATTAATTAGTTTATTTTTCCTGGTTTATTTTTAACCTGGAGCCGTTCCTTGATCCAGCTCACAACATAGCCCCACACGTAGTTACATGAGCATTAGTGCCTAGATTTTGATGGAGTTGACAACAGAGGAAGGGGAAGGGAGGTCTTTGCACCAGTGTAGTCCCTGAAGCCTTCATATTGTTAAACCACAGGTTTAGGCAAAATTATATTTAATTCCTAACTCCAGCAATGCAGTTGTGATTAAGATTTTACTGCCTTTCATTACAGTCTCATTCCCCAGAGTTGTAAGAACAATTAAAAGGCTTTTTTCCATGCCCTTGACATGACCCTTTCAAAAGTAGGTTAGGGCTCACCTTTCGCCTTCTCCTGCCTCACTGCTATTAAAGGCAGGATTGAATTTTACAGCCACTAGATCTACTTAGAGTTACATTATGATTCATAAATTCCCTGAGGCATAGACTGGAGCCAGATCTGTTGCTAGTATAAACTGGCACAGGTCCACTGATTTTGACACTAATTTGCACCACCTCACCTGTGCATGTTTTTCAAGGCACCATGTTGCCATTCAAGCAATAATAAAATGAATGGGTCATTATACTGAGCGCTGTACTTGTGTTGGCTACAACAAAGGTACATGAGGCATGAATTTGACTCAGTATTTCTTTGGCTGATGGGGAAATCATGTCTTACAGATAAACAATGTTTTCTGTTTGTTCTTTTATCAATGTCTGGACAGAACATATGGAGGAGTTTTTGAATGCTTTCTTCTGAGCAAGGTTGTTTTCCAGTTCTGAACTGCCAATTTACCATGAGAAATCCGTTCACTGGAATGACAGAATGGGCAAGATGTACAGCAGAAATAGTATGGTCTGTTGCAATAAATTACATGTTTCTTTTTCATGTGCAGCAGTAGAGGCGGCACTGATGCAATTAGCTACAGCTGGTTATAGAAAGAAAACATGCATCTGTAGATGGCTCAGACTGGAGGGAACCAAGATGTATTTTCTGGAATTTATCACTGTAGAGAGAGAAGGGGGAAAAAAAGAACTGCCATTTTCATTCCTAGCCTCAACAAAATTTAATAACCTTTATTTCCCCCTGTTAAATGAACTTAACCTAATAAACACATTTAGTCCATCGCATAGCAATTAGCAATGCATCTAGGTCATCACAGATGTTCCAAAGGAAGGATTTAAAAGGTCCATTTTCTGGAATAAAGTATTGGGAATAATTATTTTCTGAAGTAAAGCATTGAAGTGTGCTGTGTGCTCTATACATTTTTACCTCTAGGCTTCAAATATCCCATTTAATTTTGTTGTAACAAAGGCTTAGGACTAATTTGCTAACAAAGGTTTTGCTGCTGGCAGTTCAGAGTTTGCCTGTTCCCAGGTATCAGTTTGGGGTTTCTAGAAACATAGGTGCCGAGGATGTGGCACATATACATGATTTTCAGCACCAGCCTCGTGGTGTAGCAGCGCCTTCCTGAATGTCCTGATCACAGACTTAATTTGTCTCTGCTTGTTTCAGCTGCCTCTTGTAATCTCAGTGCATTCACCATTTTCCACCACATTATTTCAACAAAACCGGTGATTATGTTTAAATTTGTTGTTTGGAATTTTTGTTCCCCCAGAGATGACATGTTTCCCCAAATAGAACTGCACCTAAGCGTTCTTATTCACTCAGTAAATTTTACCAGAAAAAAAATCATAAAAGAGAACTGTTGTTTACTATGTCTGACCTGGATGCTTCCCATCACTTTTCTATTTCTCTTCCCCCCATTTTTTGGTTTTCTTTCTTCTGTGGAGAACAAAAATTTTCCTCTGAAGCTTTCTGTGTCAAGGGTCCTCCTCAGTCTCATGTTTCCTTTCCCTCTCTTGTGGCCCTGGCCCTCATCCTTTATATAATACTCTATCTGCTGAGGTCAGGTCTGACAGACTAGGCTGAGAGAAACCTGGCAGACCAATTCTTTCTACTGTTGCTTGCAAGTGACTATGAGCAAGACTTGATTGAAAACACTGAATATTTTCTCAAGATCTAAGTACTCCTGCCACTACACCCAAGTTTCTCATTATCAGGCAGTTCTACAGGTCATCTCCTTCGGGAACACCTCCAACAGGTGCTTTGCCTTCTGTGCTTTGATTGTACTTAAATTAGTGGGTTGGATCTTTTCCATTTCTTTATGTATGGGACACTAAAGTCTGGGAAGTATAAGAGAATGATAACCATGAAAATTAATATTTCCCAATGAGACATCATGTTTTGATCCTCCAATCCTACCAGAACCCTTCCACAGCGTGTTTGAGTGGTAGAACGCATTTCCTGGCTTCAGCATCATAAAAGCAGCTAGTTACCTATTTTTGCTACTGCTTTGGGTCAAAACAACATGGCAATGGCTGATTTGTCCTTTCTTATAGTGGATTGAGAACTTGGGTTGAAAACATCACAGGGTGGGAAAGGAGAGGTGACCTTGAACATTGCCATTCAAGCCCAAAATTCAAAAGGGACTCCTGGGTTTTTGTCCCATGCTTAATCTATGTCTAAACTGACAGTCCAGCAGAAAATCACAAGGGCGATTACACCACTGCAGCACGATCACTGACTTGCCACTTATTTTCAAAGCTGTGTTTAAAAGTAAAATGCCACTTTAACTTAGACTTCCTCCCTTGTTACACAGCCTGCTTTAATGTTCCATCAAAACAAAGAAAACAACTGTTCCCACATTAGGCATACATTAGCTATGGGGAAAAAAAAGAAAAACAAATCGTTATTACATGCTTTGGAAAAGGAAAGGAGCCAGGGTGTGTGCCTAGACGACAAATTTCTATAATCTCTACACCTATAATTTACTTCAGAAATGTGTGGTTACCTTGAAGAAGAGAGGGATCTTCTCAGCTTGCCAGTATAATGAATGATTCAGGTGTGAATGGAAACACATGAAGGGAAAAGTAAAGATCTAAGGAAGACAGAGTTTCAAAACTGCAAGGCTAAACAATGTCTCCTCAGACCTCACCCACTCAAATTCCTGGCCCAGAACTCAGCAAAAGCAGACAAGCTGTCTTGATACTGGCACCCTACTGCAGTCAAATAATTAAAAAAAAAAAAGCAGGTATTGAAACCCACAGAATAGATGGCAAAGGAGACATTTCAAGTGCTCTCAGATCATCCTGTAAGTTGAAAACAGACCTTGACAAGCTTCAGGTTATTAAAAATGGATCCAAGTAAGAGCTGAGGCTGCTGCCAATTTCTCTCTCCTTAATTACAATCAATTTTCACCATGTACTCACCAGAAGAAAAAAAAAAAGTATTTATATTGTTTATATTGGAGATGGGAAGTACAACCTGTACTCATACATTTCGTTCATGATCCTGAATGCAGAAGACGTTCAGAACAGAGGAACAGTGGCTACTTAATGTGGTCATGAACGGAATAATTTATGCCAACTGCTCCCACAAGGGATACTGGCAAGGACTGTTTTCCTCATTACTCACTTTGGAAACAATCTTTACAAATCCCACCAGTAATGGAAGACTAAAAATGAGTCCAAACAGATCACTTAAAATGAACAAAAACCACTTTCCATATCAGAAATCAACAGTGCATGCTGATGTATTCAGTTTTCACATTGTCTTCAACCGTTATCCAAAAATCTGGTAACCACAAAAAGCAAATCTATCACGCTGGGTATAAAGATGACCCTGCAGTGTAACATGTTTGTTTAGCATTCCAAGGGACCCCACCTCAGCTGCCTTCAGCTGTCTGAAAGTTGGTTGTCCCAGGCTCAGCTAATCACCTGAGGCTTCTTCATAAATAGCAGCACCTTCAGAAGGTGGTTTGGCTCCCCTTTCTCAGAAACATCTTTTAGGATTAGAACAACTTTCCAGAAACCTGTATTTTTCTCTGCCAAATGAGGAGGCATCTTGCGGTGGTAAGGTTAGGCTGAGGCTGCAGCTCAGTTGTACAGTAAATACAGCCTTAGAGCTCCAGCCTAAATGTGGTAACATTTTTTGATGGCTTCAATTTTATCAGCAGGCCTTGCTCCAGGCTTGGCATCATCTGTGCTCTCACAGCCAAGAGAAAGCCAGTATAAAACAGTGTAAATGTGGTATCATGTGCTCAGGCTAACTTGATAGAGATGCAGAGATGCGCCCATGTGGGATGAGGCTCAGGGTCAGGCACTTCATAAGGATTAGCAGTGGTGAAACACCACCTGGGATAGCCAGCATTTTAGCTGTCGGAGGGCTGTGGGCTCTCTGGGATGCCACATGGACAGCCTCAGGGCAAGTGGGGTCTGTAGCCTCCTTGTCACTCTGGGTTCTGGTCGCTATAAAGAGCTGCTCTGTGCTAATTGCCTTTCAGGAGAAGGAGGCAGCTGCAGGCTGGGCTACAACTGGTGGGAGATGGACAGCGGGTCACCTGGCTTGTAACGCCAAGCCTCCCCTCCCTGCCTCCAGTGTTGGGTTCACTCCTTGGTTTCTCCCTTCTCCAAGTGAGAGAAGGGGGAAAAAAAAGAAAAAAAAAAAAAGAGAGCAACCAGCTCTTTAAGATCTTGGGCCCACAAGCAATTGACTCATGACAGCCATCCCTTTGAAGTACCGGGGCTGTTTGTGGAGGCAGAGGATCACAGCTCAGTCCTGGACAAGCTGATTGTTTCAATCAAAGATTTAAATGACTGCCACATGCAAATACGTGGAGAAAAAAGCTGAGCTCCATGGCAGGCTCCATCCTCCTGGGAATCCTCAAGCACCCAGTGGCACAGGGCTGCTGCAAGGTGTGGGAAGCCAACTCTTCAGCCATTCGGGCCACTTTCTTGTTGCACTGGACCATCTGTCTGCCCTGAAAACCGGCACCTGGGACTGGATTTTAAGAATTTTAGATGCTCAGGGCTTATCCTTTAAAGCAGATTTCACAAGTTTCTGTGGCAGCTTGGGGCCTGTCTTCTGCACGGCAGTGCTGGGGTAAAGCTACAGAGCGACCCTGTGCCCAAGTGTTTCCTATAGGGCAGCTGTCAGGTGCTCCCTGTTTGGTGTGCAGGTGGGTTTCAAACTCACTGTAACGCACCCCTGCCTGCCTCGTGCTGGGTGCCTGAGTGTCTGGATCACACCTCAAGCAGCCTCTTGACACCAGCCTTGTGTGTCTCAGTTCCTCATACATAGGTTCCTCACAGCCTGCAGTGGTAGGGGTTGTGAAAACACAAAGGACAGGAATACTGTCCTTAGAGTAAGACATCTGTGGAAGAGCTGTGAGATAGCCTGGTAGTGAGCTGAGGAAATGCCACTTGTGCATCCAGGATTCTTGTTAACTTACTAATACAATGTAATAATGTGTTCACTCATTTCAAATTAATGCACAGCCCAGAATTGCAGATTTTGTTCCACATTGCTGTTCAGTTCTAGAAGGTAGATGGTACTTACACATAATTGCTGTTTGTGTCCCTCCTATTGACCCCAAGTATTTTATATCTATTTGAATGCCATGAAAGAGTCCAAATAACAAATATAAGGAGAATGCAAAAAAGATAGGCTGTTTGTTTGTCCAAAAGTAGGCAGCTCTGCCTGGTGAGAATTTGTCTCTTGTGTTTCCAATAAATTAAATGAGCTTGAGAGCTATCTGTGCTACTACCAAGTTGCTACTCCTCACCTGAGCTGTCCAGAGATGATTCATCTTTTAAAACATATTTTTATGTTCATGATATCCAAAGAGGAGTTGCCAGCTAATTTGGGTGGAAAGTTTTGCACTGTTTTTAAGACAGCTGAGTCTTTTAATCCTGGTCTGGCCTTCATAAACTTGGAGAAGGAAAAAACACCCATGACAAGAATAAGCATTATACAAACACCATTTTAGTTTACTCTAGTATTTCTCAAACATCAGGCACTTCCTCTGTAGAAAATATGAAGGACCAGAGGCATAGGAACACATGAAGGTAGGGGGAAAGATGCAGGAAGCTTCAGACATATATACGTGAAGACATGCAAGTTATATTTTAATATAGCAAGGATATGGCTGATTTCATATGAAGGGGAAACTGGGGCTGAATTTGAGCAAGCTGCTCTTTTATTCAGGGCTCCAGCTTTGGAACCATCCAATTACATCAGGCTCAGGCTTGTTTCTGAATGCTTTCCTACCTTTTACTGCTCAATAAAACACTTTGGAGATGTGAACAGCCTATGATGTAGATGCAGATAGGCTTTCTTGAGTGAGCAGGTAGGCTAAAATAATAATTCCAGAGCTGCAGCTCTTTCCCTCCATCTCAAGGAGGTATCAACTCCTAGTTTTACTGTCCTGAGATGATGCTGACACAACCTACCCTGGCAACACTGCACAGGACAGAGGAACAAAGACAATGCAATGACTGTCCTTCCTAAGCAAGTGGAGCCTTACCTGCTGGCAAGGGATGCTGCCAGACTAATATTCTTGAGAGGAAAGATAACTATGCTGAAGCTTCTGGAGAAGGAGGAGTATCCTACACCATGGCTTCTTTTTCTCCAAAAAAAAGCCTGGCCACTATCACACCATCTTGTTGGAGTCCTGGTGTGCTGGTCCATGGACTGCCAAACACAGCTCTCTGGGAAAGAGAACAACAAACAAACATTTGTGAAATCTTAATCAGAAAAGTAAGCTCATCCTTGTTTTGCCACTTGTGTAAGACCTCCAGCCTGCATCATGTTTTGCCCCAGCACAGGGGGCTGCCCATCTTGAGCAGACCACAGGGTCAGGGCCTACTGATGACAATAGTATTGGGCAGATTAATGTCCCACAGTTTCTCCAGCACCTCTGTTCACAGTGTAACAATTTCACAAGAGCATGAATGTAAATAAACATCAGAGCCAATCTCCAGCCAGAAACACCACACTTTGTTGGAGGGAGCCACTTAGGCTGTCTTGCTAATGATATGAAAACAAACATTGTATTGTCAGGCTTAATATTGGTGAGCACTTGCTTTTACTCTGCTGAGCATGTGTAGGTCATATGAACAAATGACACCTAACGGATTATTTCTGATGATATTTCTTTCTTTTTTTTCCTCCTTCACTCCAGTTTTAACCTCATATGTGAAAATTAATATCGAAACATTGGCATGTTATGATTTCTTTTATTCCACCTTCTCTGACTTCTTAGCACGTAAACCATTTGATGCAGGGACTGTATGTGTACAAACTTCGTATTCTTCAGAAGTGCCTCCTGACAACAATATATGTTCTGGCTCCTGAGGGAGTTCATGTTCCCAGTGGACCGAGGCAAGGGATGGAAAATGCAAGGACTCTGCCTAGAAAGGTGGCATAAGCAGCATGCTAATGCTTAAAGCAGCAATCCTGGAGCTGTGAATTGAAGGGAGAAAGGAAACAATCTTATCAGTATGATCTCATGGCCTGTGGAGGAGTGATATATAGATCCAAAAGTTGTACATACACATGTGGCTGAGCTTTAAAGCTGTGCTGGCAGTGCAGCATAGCTCCATCTTCCTGTGCTGTAAAAGCTCTCCTACATGGAGTTCCACACTCACAGCATTTGTACCTCAAGCCTTTGGGGGAGATGGGGGCAAGGCCTCATGCATGAACAGAAATCCAGGGATGTTGCTATTAAGATGTTCATCTCCAGCTTTTGAGCTTCGCAGCGGTTATAATCTTGTGGTGTTGGTAGGGAGCAAAGGCAGATAGTAGTATGGGATTTCTCAGGATAATTGGTCTTTGCAGTAAGAGGAGGATTCACTGCATCCAACTTGAGATGTTTGCAGTGCAGCGAGTTCTCCACAGACAATGAAGTGGAAATAGATACTTCTAAGGCATGGTTAATCTTGTCCTCAAGTAGATAGCTAAAATAGGTCAGATGAATCATCCCCTGTGAGTATTTCTTTCCACAGACTGTAAAGGGAGCCTGGCCTCAGATGTAGACCTCTGTATTAAAAATGTCTACAGTGGGGTGTAAGGAGTTCTTCAGAAAGATATTCACTCCAGACATATGTACAGAAGCAGCCTCTAAGTTATACTTCAATATTTTATGCATAGAAAAGACGGGAAGTGTAAATATGTCCTCAGGGTTGAACAATAAGTATTAATAAATTTCAATTGCACTCACTGAGAGAACAAACATTTAGAAAATGTTTCAGCAGAAAACAGCTAAGGTTTAAATCCTAGTGCTAGTATGTAGTTCATAGTGACTCTAAATACATATGTTTAATGCTGATTAAGTTTATTTATCTAAATATTTATTTGTTACAAACAATGCTGATGACGTTTAGAATTTGTCTTCTTGGCGAAATAAATTCCAGTTTCCCCCCACATTTTTGTAAGGAGGTTTCACATAGAAGTTTCACACACAGGAGGCGGGTGGTGTGGAGCTCCCTTTGTCCACAGCCGTGGTGACCTTGCAGCTGACTGTAGGATCATGACAAAGTACAGACTGGCGCCGTATGTGTTTCCTTATCCTTAGGTCAATGCCCTTGCAGAAAGCTGCTACACTTTCCAGCTGAGTGGCAGAGGAAGCATCAGAGCGTGTTATGATTTGGTCATGTCCCTCTCTGGGGCTGTGGCTGTCAAAGACAGGAGAACCAAAAACAGGATCACTCCCCTCTTTTGCCACGGGGCAGCCCCTGCCTCCCCACCCCGGGCTCCCCCAGCCTCACACTATGGCTGTCCATGCCACATGCCCCTTACAGCCAGGAGGCACCTGTCCTGGGCCAACCATGCCATCAACCCCGATGTGACATGAGCCACCACCAGCATTCTGTCCTCTGCCTCACTAGGGCTGGTGCCATTAGCTCATGTGGGGCCCAGCCCTCAGCTACCTGTGGAAAAGGGTGAGGAGCTCCCTTTGCCCACAGCCATGGGGAGCTTCCAGCTCCCTGCTAAAATGTGATGGGGCACAGGCTGGGGCTATCTTATCTGTCTTGTAAAATGCTGACAATTCTCCAGCAGAGGCAGAGCACAGGAGCATGCCATGGTCTGGAAATATCCCTGTCTGTGCATCCAGCTGTAATAGACAGGAAAAGCAACGAAGGACGAGCCGCCACCTTTCGTTGCCATGGGCAGCCCCTGCCTCCCCGCCCTCTCCTCCCTGCCCTCACTCACCCGGCTACTTGTCTGAGCAGGGCACAGCCCTTTTTATACACATCCAGGGCTGGCCATGTCACCAACCACCAACATTCTACCTGGGGTGACATGGCCACAACATCACCAGGGCTAATGCCAGGAGCTGGTGGCTGCCTGACATGACGTGACCATGACATCACCAGGGCTGGTTTGTTACTGTGGCATGGCTATTCCACCACTCCAGCAAGAAGAAACAAACAAGCAAAACCCCAACAACTGATAATGCTGAAGAGGGAAATTAAGCAACAATTTAAAGAACAGCAGCTTAGGAAATGTTAAAAAAGAATTAAAAGCAGCAGGTCCTACCCACTGTCCAGTTTTAAAGATTTGTGTGATGCTTGCTGCCAGTATTTGTGGGTTTGAAGGTTAAATTCTGGAAGAAAAATGCTTGTCAAAGTGACTGAAAGTAATATATCACGTTTTTGGAATTAAAGGTATGTCCAGTACCAAACCCTGTACTCAGGAGTGGCTGACAGTGCTGAGGAGTAGCAGTTAACTGCAAGACTTGTGTCTTTCTTTCCCTGATAGAGTAGAAGGTGCAAAGCAGACCTTCTTTGCTTACTTGGAGAGAGGCAACTGGAGGCCATCCTCACTGAAGAAGGGCAACTAGATGTTTCATGAAAGGAAGGGAACTCAAAACTATGAATCCCCAGGAGAGATACGGTGTTAAACCCCCTGACTTCACCAGGTTCTCCACTAGTTCCTCCTTGTTTGGGCTTATGTCTACCACCTCCCAGTCCCTCCCAGCCACCACCAATGCCTCTGAGTAGTATGACCACATTTTTCTGCTATGAAAATCCCAGAGCCTGGCTCCCAAGGGATCTTGCTATTGAAAATGCAGTGTTGGTCTTCTTGGGTTTGGGTTTCTTGTTGTTTGCCTCTGTGAGCTATTTATTAAGTAATCAAATAACAGCATAGTAAATAAATGATGTCTTGCTTCATAAAGGCTCAAATACGCAAGAAGTAAGTAAGACTTGTTTCAGTCTACAAATATGTGACATGTAAAAAGTAAGACAAAATACAGGGTGACTAACCCCTTGGGTGAAAATACTTCAGGATAAAGCACACTGGAAATGGGAATGGTTTGCTTCCTGTTATGTACAAAATGGCTGCAAAGGAGCTATTAAAGTCTCTCAAATAAATACAGCGCTTTGTGTGTTTGTTTGTTTCTAGTTAGAGGTATACAGTCATTCAAAAGACCATGTGCTGTATAGCCTCAGCGTTTGCTTTGTAGTACAGATAGTGCCTAACCACTACTTTCCTCTCTCTTGATCACTAACGAAAACAGACCATATAGAGATGAAAGTGTTCTAAATCAGTGCTCTGTGTCATTTCCCACTTACTTTGCACTTTTCTGACAGCTGAAAGGCTGCAATAAATTGAGTGCATGCACACCCACAGAGAATGACAGTACTACCATAACCTAGCCTCTCAGGATGTGTATTTTCTTCCCCAAGGGACTATACTGAAAAATCATCTAAGTGGGGTTTTTTTGGTGTTTTCTACTGTGATTTTAACAGTGAAATTTTGATCAATATAATTTCTTAGTCAGTTGAGTTTTCCTACCACTTTTCAAAAAATCAGAACAATACTTTTAACTAAAAAAGATCAAAAACAAATCTGATACTATAGCTAAATAACAGTTTTATACTAACATGCATATGAATAAAAAATCAGGCAAGTCATAACAGCAAGCTTTTGTCTTTTTTGCTCCCTTTCATTCCTTTCTCTCATTTCCTTCTTTCTCCTTCTTTCCCTTCCTTCCTTCCTTCCTTCCTTCCTGCCTGCCTGTCTTTTCTTTCCTTCTTTCTTTCCTTCTTTCTTTCTTTCTTTCCTTCTTTCCTTCTTTCTTTCCTTCTTTCCTTCTTTCCTTCTTTCCTTCTTTCCTTCTTTCCTTCTTTCCTTCTTTCCTTCTTTCCTTCTTTCCTTCCTTCCTTCCTTCCTTCCTTCCTTCCTTCCTTCCTTCCTTCCTTCCTTCCTTCCTTCCTTCCTTCCTTCCTTCCTTCCTTCCTTCCTTCCTTCCTTCCTTCCTTCCTTCCTTCCTTCCTTCCTTCCTTCCTTCCTTCCTTCCTTCCTTCCTTCCTTCCTTCCTTCTCCTTTGTTTTGTCCTTTTCTCCTTCCTCCTGCCCTCCCTCCTTCCCTTCCTGCTCCTTTCTCTTTCTCTCCTTTTTTCTCTTCTCTTTCTCTCATTCTTTCTTTCTTTCTTTCTTTCTTTCTTTCTTTCTCTCCCTCTCTTTCTCTCTCTCTTTCTGCCTTTCTTTCTTTCTTCCTCCACTTCTAATTTTGTTTTGTAGGTAGTTGGAGATCTGGTTTATTTTAAAACAATGAAGAAGGCAGAATCCCCTGAGGTAAATTCATTGAGTACTGGGAGGTCTTGGTAACACAATTGAACTGGCACCAAATCAATAAAAACAGAACAGAAGAAAAAACAATAATTAAAACATTCTGTCAAAAAAAATGGAGCAGTAATTAAAAGATGCAAACTATTGTTTTGCTACACTAATTACATTTTAATTTTCAATAGCTTGCTGAATAGTATAAAAGCCCATGCCTATAAAATGTCCCAGTGACAGTGCTCTTTCTGCAACTAGCGTGATAACAGTGTTTATGTGCTGTAACAGAGTGGTATGTGCTTTCAACTCTGTGTGGGTGAAACTAGCTTCCTTATAAGATAGCATGACAACAAAGTGTTTTGGGTTTTTTTTTTTTCTGGTGTGGAAAATTATTACTCAACACACACACACACATGCACACACGCACGCACGCACATATACACGCACACAAAAACGGGCGCAGTCCAAGAGGCACTCTGCTCAGGGCACTTCCATTGACCTCAATGGGAATTTTGTGTGTGGTGCAATAGCGGGTTGTTGGCCAGCACAAATACTGTACTTAGGTTTAGACCATGTTGTTTTCTTCACATGTTATTGAAGGATGGAGAGAAAAACAAATTGAATTTTCCTATTAATATACACCATTTGCAACCCTAAAACATGCAACTTTTTAGGCAGGGACCTGAGGACTCTTCTTACAGAACAATCCTCATAGATTTCGCTGGTAGATACCCATACATAAAAGCAACATAATAAAGCCCATATTCTGTACCGTTATGAATAATAATTGTCCTGAAAAAAATTGCATAATTCATTTAGCTGCTTCTGAGAAGAGTTTAGGGGACAAATTTCCACAGGGAGATTTAAGAAACACTCCAAATCAAGGGTACGTGGAAAGGAGTTTGTTGTTATTGTTGTTTGCAGCAGCTCAGCGCAAAGTCAAGTTATCCAGATGAGTCCTGGCAAAATCTGGATCCATTAGATACAATCTGCTTCCCCACAGCTGTAGTTTACACACTCTGCCTTTCATATCATCTCATTTGAATGATAGAGTTCTCCCAGAAACAGGCATCCCATGTGTTCAGACATGCCCCAAAAACAATAGATCTCTTCCATCTAAGTGGGAGTGGTGGGGAAATAATTTCTCAGAAACTAATCCCTGGATTTGAGATGTATGAAATCAATGAAATGCTTCAATCTATGAAAATGGTCAGCATTGCCAAGCAATATTTCACAACTGTGTAGCTTTTCTACATTTGCAGTGTAATTTGAAATTACTTTGTAAATAATATGAAATTTAAAAAATAATTTAAAAAAGACTGTGCCAAATGATCAAATAAAATCAACATCCTTCGTACCACTGCAGAAAGAAGCACAAACAAAGAGCGTAAGGCTTTTTAAAGAGGAAACACTGAACAAACATTACCTATGTTTTCACCACTTTACAGTCCCCTTCATATCCTCCTAAATTCTCCTCTCACTTACATGTATTCATCCCCATTCAGCTGGGAAGGGTTAACAAGGTATAAATCTGGACAGCATCAGCCTATTATCTGGAAATATATAAAAAGTAAATTCCAAAGGGAAGCCAGGATAACAATATTACCAAAACCAGGCCCACTTACACTGTCTACAACATCTGTATGCTTTCCTAGGGAGTGATAAGATGATATCGATCACACTGGCAGTATTGGTACCTTTCGGAGAGGGAAGCTAACCTGGAGGTTAGGAAGCCTAACTACTATAAATAGTACCACTTACATCCAGTGGAAAACTGTAATTACATATTTGCATGCGCCAAGGTCGCAAAAACAAAACAAATACAAACCCAGAGCAAAATCTGGAAAAAAAATTCTCTAGTTTAGAAAACTAGTCCCTTATCTTCTGGGAATAACCCAAATTGAAGGGGGTTTTGTGCTGATGCAAGAATAAATTGCTTCAAGAATTATTTCGTGGACACATAGTATTCCCCAAATCCCTATTATTATGATGCTAGTGAAATGTCCCGATTTACTGAAATTAAACAAAGACAGATATTTATTTAGAATTCCTGTAACTGCTACAACCAGTAAATGTGTTTCATCACTATGATTGCAAAAACAAATACCTACCAGAGAAATGCAGTTCACAACAACACAGAACTGAATGGAAATAGAAATTTGTTAATGTTATGCTAATGCTCATGGCAGAAGTATTTGACTGAAGGGAAAATAAATCAAAAGAGCTGACTGAGGCCGAGCCACAGATGAGTCTCAGGGAGCAGAGAACTGGGCAGCCCCTGTGCAGCAATGTTACCACAAGACCAGCTGCCAGGGCACAGGATGGTGCTGGCTAGCTCGGGGGGGAAGGTGGGCTTGGTGTGGGGCACTAACAGTGTGACTGTGGGCCTGGGGCCACAGCGAGGGAGAAGGCAAGGATGTCCTTATGGCTCTTCATAGGCTGCAAAAGCCTCAGGATGCCAGAACCGTGCTGCCTCTTGTGCACTGGCTGGATGGAGGCACCAGCATACCCTGCCACTATTCTTCCTCTCTCACCCTACCAGCCTCTGGAAATCTCTCACCAGCCTCATCTCCACAACAATTTTGCAGATTCTATCATAGATACAGCCTTTTTTCTTAGCATACAGTATACACCTGCCCTAAGGAAGAATGTTGCTGCAGCACCAAAGGCGTCATTGTCTCACCGCTCCTACATGCTGGGATTGCTGCAGGATTAAAGGGAAAGCAAGCGATTTCCTCACAGCAGACAGAGCATATGTAGCCAACTTGATATGGGTGAGACTGGAAGTCACTCTATGGTTGGTACTTGTGGTATAGCCATAAAATGCTCACAGTGCCAGTAGCACTGTTTGGTCTGGATAGATCGTTGGATCCATCCTTTCATGGATCCTTGGATACTCATTTCACTGCCTGAGAAGACAGGAGCAAAAGCAATGTCAAGACACAGAGTTTGTGTTTTCATGTTCCTCCTATACTTGATTCTTTGGAGCATACAAAGGTTGTGGTTTCACGGCTTGGCAGAATAGGGGTATAACCATTATAACTTGGCATGCACCCTAAAGGCAGGGACAGGTTGCTCTGTAGCTGAAACCTGGTCCTAAGCAGATGAACTTCTCTATATTAGCAATGAATCTCTGTGTCTGATGTTATCCTCTCAGCTGGAATGGGAATGTCATTGGCAGTAGGAGAGGACAGAGACCTGCTGGTGAGCCAAGGTAGGGTTGCTCTCAGGTTATGTGAGAGTCAGCTGCTCCAGCTGTGTGGTCAAGGGTCCATGTGTTTTAAAATTAAGTGTCTTTTGGATCCTCTGTCTGAGTGACTTTCCAAGTTGGGGTTGATGATGTGAGATAACCACAAACAGCTACTCACAGTGCTTTTGGAGTATATTTCCTCCTCCTGCAGTTCTTTCATTAAGGGAGATGATCAAGGCAATAGTAAATACACGAATGAAATTCAGACATTGCTACAACTTGGAAACTTAGTAATGGCACCCCTCTGCTCTCATTCGGTCAGTTAGCTAAGGCTAAAGCCATGAGCTGGATTTTATACTGCAAGCATACAATTTTGTCAGTTCTGCACTGGTTGTAACAAATATTGGCTGATGGAATTGGTCTGTCTCTGTTGGTGGTCTAACGTTTTAAATACACAGTACAATACTAATTAAGCTAGGTCCAAAGGTTAAAAAGTACAACTCCTCTTTTTGTCTATGAAAATACACTAAACAGAATACTATATATCCACTCATTTTTGGTACCCTCCCTAAGCATACCTACCTTTTAATAATTTCTTACCTTTACCACATACTCCTGTGTCAACTCAGGAGGCCTTTAAAGAGGTCTAGATGGAAGTAAGACAATGTAGCATGCATAACATTACACTGTACTGCACTTTTATTTTTCACTAGAACCCAGAGGACTGGTGAAATACTCTCCTTAATCTCTATAGTAGAGTTATTGTATATCTCTATAATAGATGTAGGTCTGTACTGAGCAAAACAACTTCTTGAAACGTTCGCTTCTCTGAAGTGCTGCATGCCTCAGGCAGAGGACAAGACCAAGGTGTCACCAATGTCCAAAGATCTTCATGATCCTAGCAAACAGCCTATGCTACATGCTAACAAGGAAGATGAAAAACATTGCAGCCCTTGCCCCTCTGACAAGGGAGAAGAAATCTCTCCCTACCTCTGACCCCTGTAAACTCAGAAGTCTGTGATTTGAGCATCATTATCAAAGTAGAATCAGATGTTGAGACCATCCCAGTTAATTTTCATCCCTCTCTGGTTCATGAGGGCAGAGAGATGAACTAAGGGACAGATCAATTTAGCAATTAATGGATTCCTGTGCTGTGCAGGACAGAAGCACTAATACCTTTGACTTGGCATGGAAATTAAATGAATCTGAGATGTCTTGATTTTTCCTATCTTGCTTAGCCTGTTATAAGCAGGTAGGAGGTAGAGAGTGTTCTGTTTATACCCTTATTTTTATCTTCTTACCACATTTCTGAGTCTTCCCTGTAATTTATTGCAAGAGCAAAACTCAACATGAAGTCCAACATTTAGCAGTATCTAGATCATAGAGTAGGCTAGCTTCATATAGGGCATTGGATTTTGTTCTGGGCACGACATTTGAATAAAATATATGCAGGCTAATTGGAAAGGATTCAGAGAAGAGTGACAAAAATAAAGCTATAGTACAAGGTCTATGTTCAGCACAGAAAAAAAGAGGAAGCAGAAGGGCTGTCTGCTGACACATGAAGTCATGCTCAAGCGTAGAGCCCAAATAACAGGTTTCAGTATTTGCAATGAAACTACTAAGTTAAATAAATATTAGGAACATTACAGTGGATAAATTCCTACTTGGTTTATCCATAACTGCCTTCAGAGAGAAAGCCCCACAAAAGTTATTCGGCAATACAAGTACTTAGGGAGGAAGTAAAGGGTGGATCAACCTCCTTGCGCTTGTAGCAGGTCTTAACAGAGCTCCATAAAATGTGCAGTAATGTATTACTGATGCACTGACATTTTTAGTGCCTGTTTGTTTCCAGGACTGTGTGCAGGTTGCCCAGGTAGCGCTTGTATTTGTATGGAGAATCCAGTGCTGGTGCTTGACGTGAGTGTTTCAGACCCTGCTTGTACACCCCCCTTCCTCTGAGAGCACTGACACTGGAAGTGACTAGTAAAGACAGACATGAAGGGAGAGGAATTGTGGCTTTGCTGAAGGGTATCTCTTGTCTCCACTCTATAGTCAAGAGCATTAGAAAATGCCCCTTAAAGTGACTGGTCTTTTGGCTTTTTGAAGGGAACACAGTGTTCCCTGTTGAAGAATTTCCAGCCTGACCAGGAATAATAGAAATTCTTAGAAAAGATTATGTTTTCTTTGAAAGAGTAAGGCGAATTACTTCCAAAGAACAATTAAAATATTAATTTGGACTGTGGTTAACATTTACCACCTCTGTGACAACAATAGCGACATCCTTGTTTGCACTTCTACAGCCCCTTATAGTTGCATATATCAAAAGCCCTTTAAATAGTGAGTTAACATCTTCTGCAGTTTTCAAATGGCACAACAGAGCAGAATTAGGTGAGGTCAAGGGCTTATAAAAAGGGGCAACACTATTATGCAGAAAGTGCAGACTGCCTCTTTTGCCAGCAGTACATGTTGATTCCCACAGTTTAAGAATAACTAGCATTGAAACTCATTTAACAACAAAAGAAAATGAACTCTGCACGGGGGATCCTCCTGTGGCATTCACTGTAATTAGTAACATTAGTGACACTATTATTTTATCTTCATCGTTTATGAAGTTGCCTTAGTCACTTTTTTAAAATCAAAAAAAAACCCTAATATTGCCATCCTGTATGTACATTTCACATCCCCTTTTTAAGAATAGAAATAAATAAGACAAGAAATCTCGGCAACATGAATGCATTGAGTGAGGCTTTTGAACCAATCTGAAAAGTTGAAAATTAAATCCGCAAGAGAAGGGTCTTTTCTATATTCAACTTTGGCTTTAAACACGTGAGTCAAAAATTGTCAACCTCCAACATGCTTGGTAAACTGCCACCTAATCCTGAAGGCCTTCCAAATCCCTAGGTTTTCAGCAAGGAATTCCTCCAGATGCCCATGTACTTAGCAGTCACAGCCCTGATCTTATCTATGTTACGCTTCCTTTGTGTTGATAGGCAAAGAATGTCTTCTGAGATCCTCAACCCAGCAGCCTTTTAGAAAATACCTAGAATATCACCCACCACCCAAAATGTGGTCAACAGAAAAAGGGTTATGCTTTCGCCTGACTATGTCTAGTCATGGGTAAGCAATGGTGTAAGAGAAGGTTAGAGTCAATCTTCTAATGAAATTCAAGTAGGTGCCCTCCCACGACTGTTCCCAGCTGTTGATGTCTCTGAGTTTCGTTACCTTGAGCAAAGGCCCTCAGCCTTTCCCAAACTTTGATTCTGTAAATGGGGGAGAAAAAGAGAGAGAACAAACATACGAGTATGACTCCCTAGCTGGAGTTGGGACATTTGTATGAGAAGGTGGCCTCTATGACTGTTCTGTTCATCACACCATATACAATGGAAAGACATTAATGGAACAAAGAATGAAGCTAGGAGCTCTCATTTTGCATGAGAGTAATGTGGGTAATGGAGGTGTGCTTTAGTCACCTCTTCACAGAATCACAGAATCACAGAATGGTAGGGGTTGGAAGGGACCTCTGGAGATCATCTTGTCCAACCCCACTGCTTGAGCAGGGACACCCAGAGCAGGGGGCACAGGACCACGTCCAGGTGGGTTTTGAATGTCTCCACGGAAGGAGATTCCACAACCTCTCTGGGCAGCCTGTTCCACTGCTCTGGCACCCTCACAGGAAAGAAGTTTTTCTCATATTGAGGTGGAACTTCCTGTGCTCCAACTTGTGCCCATTGCCCCTTGTCCTGGCATTGGGCACCACTGAAGAGAGTCCAGTCCCATCTTCCTGACATCTGTCCTTCAGATATTTATAAGCATTGATAAGATCCCCCCTCAGTCTTCTCTTCTCCAGGCTGAAAAAACCGAGGTCTCTCAGCCTTTCCTCATACAGGAGATGCTCCAGGCCCCAGATCATCTTGGTAGCTGTCTGCTGGATTGCTCAAGCAGTTCCCTGTCCTTCTTAAACTGGGGGACCCTAAACTGGACACAGTACTCCAAATGTGGTCTCTCTAGGGCAGAGTAGAGGGGGAGGATAACCTCTCTCGACCTGCTGGCCACACTCCTTTTAATGCACCCCAGTATACTGTTGGCCTTCTTGGCCACAAGGACACATTGCTGGCTCATGGTCAACTTGCTGTCCACCAGTACTCCCAGGTCCTTCTGAGCAGAGCTGCTTTCCAGAAGGTCAGCCGTCATCATGTACCAGTGCATAGGGTTGTTCCTCGTCAGGTGCAGGACCCTACACTTGCTTTTGCTGAATTTCATCAGGTTCCCCTCAGCCCAGCTCTCCAGCCTGTCCAGGTCTCGTTGGATGGCAGCACAGCCTTCTGGTGTATCAGCCACTCCTCCCAGCTTGGTATCATCAGCAAACTGGCTGAGGTTACACTTTATCCCTTCATCCAGGACATTGATGAATATATTGAACAGGACTGAATATATTGACCCAGTACACATCCCTGGGGAACACTGCTAGTTACAGGCCTCCAACCAGACTCTGGCCTGTTGATCTCAAAGTGATCATGAAACCTTGCTCAATGAACATCTACTTCAAGGAACAGCTTCCATAAAATGAAATGGCAGACTTCTCCATCACCACCACTACCACTCACCGTCCCCCCATGCTAGTACTCTTACATTTAGGGCTGTTTGAATAGTAGCTGATGTGTATTTAGGTCCTCAAACAGATGAGACTTCACGACCTAAATCATTCTTCCCAAGAGACTGTCCCCAGCAATGAGCTACTGGGTAAAAGAGGAGGGGTGGTAACATAATCTTTTGCTCCTCTTACTTAGGCCAGGTTTTCAAAAAGAAAACAGATTGTGGCCTTGCACTCTGGCTCACCTCAGAGCCTTAATAGACAAGAACCCTGCTATTGCAGAATGTCATGAAGGGTAATTGTTGTACACTCACAGGCAGTGCTTTGCCCGCACTGCCAAGGCATCGCTACCCCTGGGCTCTACCATAGTACATGTAAAAACACAAGACAAAGTAACAGATTTTTCCATTCTATGTTCAGTATACCTCTGGACTAAAAACAAACCTGGCAGGTCTCATTCAACCATTTCCTGATTCTTAAATATAATTCTTGGTGCATTTATGGGTGTTCAAAGGTCTGGACCCCTGTTTTATGTACCAGGAAGGCACAGCAGAGGGAAAGACCCCTTTTCCCTGTTGGAAAGTTTTATATCTGTCCAAGAGGAAAAAAACCCAAAAATTTTCAGCCCATTTCCCAGCCTTTCTGAAGACACAAGTGATTATTAAGATTAAGTTTAATGTTGACTTTTCTAAGATTTTTTTTTCCTATTAGGAAAACAGCAGGCAGCCTACAGGTAACAGTGGCCTTCAGCACTACAAAGTAAGTCATACACAGAGAAGAAATCATGTGCTTTGGTTTTGGGGTTTTTTTGGACAACAAACCTGCCTTTCCTATCTAGTATTACTGATTGACCCTGACACAAATCTGAAAACAACATATTAGGTTTTGCAGAAGGTCAAGTAAGGAAAGTAAGTTAACATGCATTTATTATTTAAAATCCAACAGGAGAGATGCCAAATATTTTTGTCCATTTCATTAGAAAAACCTCATAAGCAGCTATGTCTGCTTTAAGATTCAGATTCTTAGGTCTGCCTTTTAAAATACTGGGTATCCCAAAATACGTAAACAATGCAGAATGCAAATCTCTATAAGACTGGATCACAGAAAAATCAGGGATTACATTTTTCAATGTAAATGTGACTTACGTAAACACGTACCCTGTAGACAGTTGTGGGCAGAACATGGACAGCAATCATAAAGCAGTGGCCCTGAGTGTCAGTTACCAGATCCAGTAGTCTATGATATTTCTTATTTCATCATTAAAAGGTGATCTAGATTCCAAAGAACTTTATTTTGGGGTTGATCCAGGATGCAGTGTTTTTCTCAGATATCACGTTCATCTCTTTTCCCCTAAGAAAACGTATTTCCTCCTGAAATGCGTGGCTGTGCTTTCTAACTTCATGTAATCTGCCTGATTACATAAGCAGGCTGCCTGTACCTTCTCTCTTGAACATTTCAACACATCCTCTGCAGTAAGGAAGCCACAGGCAATGATTTATTTGACCCCTTACATCCCCAAACGTTCTAACTCAAGACTAAATGCTGTCACTACAACATTTACTTATTGTCTTGAAGGTTTTTTTCCCCTGAGATCATTTGGAAAGTTCTTGAGTTTTGCAGCAGTTTGTTGGCTCTTCTGTTCTTCTGGCTTCCATTTCCTAGCACTTGTTTAACACAGCAGCTCAGAGGTGAGGGCGCTGAGCCCATATATGCCTTTCTAATGCAACTGCACTGGTCACAGAGCTAACGGGTAACTGGACCCAGCCTAGGCCTGGCTGCTGGCCACCATCCTCCCTCCAGAAGTCACTTCTTGTTCTGTCAGCCTCTTCAAATGCCCTTATGTCCACTCCTTAAACTGTTTCAGTGAAAATAACCTGGATCAACAGAAAACTGCTGTATAAGATAATGTATCTCACTATGATTGATATTCATTGGGAGCTCTTCACACCTGCAGCTGGCTTGTATATTTTGGGAAGGTAGTAATTTGTGCTGGCTGGGTGAAAGGTGCTGCATAGCTTCTAGGTGTGGGTTTTCAGAAACACAGAATCACACCATGGCTGAGGTTGGAAGGCACCTCTGGACATCTGGTCAAGCACAGTCACGCAGAGCAAGGTTACCCAGGACCAAGTGCAGATGTCTTTTGAATATTGCCAAGGGGGGAGACTCCACAACCACTCTGAGTGACCTGTGCCAATGCTCAGTCACCCTAACAATAAAAAAGTGTTTCCTGATGTTCAGACTGAACCTCCCGTGTTTCAGTTTGTGCCTGTTGCCGCTGGTCCTGTCACTGAAAAGAGCCTGGCCCCATCCTCTTTGCACCCTCCTTTCAGACATATATATACATTGATGAGATCCCCCATGAGCCATCTCTTCTCCAGGCTGAACAGTCCCAGCTCTCACAGCCTTTCCTTATAGGAGAGCTGCTCTGGTCCCTGCTTTTGCTGAGAGGTATCTTTAGCAGTGGCAAAGGCTGTTTGAGCCTTTGCCATTTCTTGCTCCATACCTGTAATCATCTTTGAGGCCCTTTGCTGGCCTCTCTCTTATGTCCATCTCTGTCTTGTACTGAGGATCCCAGAACTGGAGACAGTACTCTGGGTGTAGCCTCAGCAGTGCTGAATGGAGGGGAAGGATCACCTCCCTCGACCTGTTGGCAACACTTCTCCTAATACAGCCCAGGACAGAGTTTGCCTTATTTTCTGTAATGTGACATTGCTGGCTCATGTTCAACTACCAAGTTGTCCACCAGGACCTCCAGGTCCTGCTCTGCAGAGCTGTTTTCCAGCTGGTCAGCTCCCAGCATGTACTGGTGTATGGGAATAATCAGGTGTAGGACTTCGCACTTTGGCTTGCTGAACTTCATGAGGTTCCTGTCAGCTCATTTCTCCAGCCTCCTGGAGTCCCCCTGGATGGCAGCATGACCCTCTGGCACATCAGAGATTCAGGGCAGTAATTTCTTTAGCTGGCATTGCTGGGACCAGAAGACATGCATCTGCCATGTGCAATCTGCAATTCCAGTGCCATTCTTAGTCTTGTCATTTATTCCCTGGGTGACCTCGGGTCAGTTAATTCTGCAGCTTTTGTCTGGTCTGTCTTATCTGTACTATGCACTCTGTAGTGGAGTCTAACGGGTATTTAAATGCACACTAGTTAGTATGAGACATTCTAGCAGTTAGCATTTCTAGGGTATTCTTATATCAAACAGTAAAACTGGCCTATTATTAAAGCAGCCAGAGGTGAAAAGAAAAGAATTTTTCCTCTTTAATTCAGTTTGCTGGTCGAAGTTGATGAGGCAAGGGCTGGAAGGAAGACTTAGGGGGTTGAAAGGCAGCAGAGAAGTCTTGGTTACCCGAACCAGGCCTGCCACCCTACTGTCTTGCCACGTATCACCCGTGGCACAAACTACAGCTTCTCCTGCACAGGTTTAATATGTTGTAAGGCCCGGCCACCGCAGCCAGAGAGGTGCAGCAAGTTTTGCTAGTCTCCATGCCCACTTCCTCTGAGCACAACTCAGGCAGAATAGAGTGCTGCACTCCCAGGATATAAAACAAAGCCGTGTCACTTCTTGTGGCACTGCCCTGAACCAATCCTTCATGCAGTGACTTTTACATTTTCCTTCCAGGCCACCAGCTGTCAGATGGTAACAATTTCCATCCACTTGCTGACGTGAGCTGGTTTTGAACTTTAATCCAGTCCATGTCTTAACTGTGGTGGCAAACACTTTTTAACTAAAAAGAGCCTTCAAAACAATTTAAAAAAAAAAAAAACACACAGAAAAAACAACCCAAAAAAAACCTAACAGCCCCAAGACAGCCCTTGCTAGCAGCACAGCTTTTATAAAAGTCTTGACAGATGTAAACAGGCTGAGCAATTACACGAAGGAAGGAAGCAGCCGTTGCATGATTGCAGGAGCTTGTGGTTGCCGTGATTGAGGCACCTGGCTATTGCTCTGTACAACCACCATGCCGAAGGGCAGTGCTTGCCCCAGAGAGCTTGCAGTCCGCACTCACCATGAGGGACAAGATAGATGCCGACTGACGAGGGAACACAAGGAAACAATGAAACAATGCTGGTCAGCATGAGAAGCAGTAGTCTCATCACTGAATCATCTCCATTTACTTTCCTAATATGCTAACATTTTCTACCACACACAGATCTCTTTCTCCCAGGCAGTATTGAGTGCCTTCAACTCCCAGGGAAGTCTATAAGTATGGAGAGACGTCAGCATCATGCATGAGGTGCTTAGCATTGTGCATGGCAGAGCCTGGAGAGTCAAATCTTGGCTACTTTACATACTCTGGCTTGGAGCAACAGTCACCTCTGTAATGGAAAATTATTATAATACAATAATACAGCTGGGAAGAATTTGCCATGTTTCTTGGACGCTAACAATGGTAGCTTCTTAGTCAAATATATATGGGTAATAAGTTAAAATGTTGATCCTGCTACACTTCTGAAGATAATTCCTTTCTTAAAAGTTAGACGTTCACAGTGGAAAGAAAAATACTTCAATTTTGTGT
The DNA here is from genome assembly GCF_963921805.1 of Phalacrocorax carbo. Taxonomy (NCBI): domain Eukaryota; kingdom Metazoa; phylum Chordata; class Aves; order Suliformes; family Phalacrocoracidae; genus Phalacrocorax; species Phalacrocorax carbo. The sequence continues at coordinate 80,289,791 of NC_087515.1, read as the reverse complement.
ATGAATCTTTCCCGATTGGGAGATGAACAAACCACTGCAATCTCTAGCTACTTGGGGTTGCTCTTTGCATGTCTTCCTTGCGTCTAGTTTCCTTAAATTTTCCTTTCCTGAGTGGTATTCGCTGCAGGGACTCAACCGGTCAGTCCCTTTTCTATGTTCTCCCTGCTGCCTGGTGGCACCCTCACGTCACAGATGTGCTGGCTTCATCTTCTACCCATGATCTGGATAGTCTCATTTTCTTGCTGGATAAATTTGGAATGTTGAACTGTCTGGAAAATCTCAGAGTTTGTAATAAATGGATTCGACTTAATACCTAGTCTTTTTCTATAGTTGTTGCCGTTGTCTGTGCCTTTGGTGGATTTACAAGTAATAGGGCTTAATCAACTATATTAACTCTAGATTCGAAACTAAATGGTTGCAAATTAATTTGAATTACAAAGATTAGCCTTAGGAAGGAAAAATGTGGCAAACACCACAGTCTTCCTAGCTAACCGCACCTTTTGGAAATTCCCAGAGTAGCTGATTCACTGGAATGACAATTACGTCCCCCTCCCCCGCTTTTTTCCCCTCCCCCTCAAAGCACATTGTTTTACAGGAAACTTAATAAAACACAGTTTGTTAACAACAGTCATTAGGACTTTACTGAGATTGCTCACGCTGATGATAATCTTTGAAAAGTCTTTTTTTTTTTTAATTCCAATGGGATTTCTCTGCTTATCCACACCTACTGATTGCAACGGGAACCTACCCTGAGTAAGGGCTATGAACCCATTTGTGCATCACTGACATCACTGGGAATTTTCCCATTGGGTTCAGTGGGAACAGAGCTTATAATATCCTGAAAAGTAATCGTAACACATTAGACACCCATTCTCTCGTTCCTTGCGCATTCAATTTCTAGCAACAACAATAGTTTTAATCTGGGTTGCTAGGATTTATTTTTTTTAATTAAATATATTATGAGTCAAAGGATGTTGGATCCAACACTCTGAGGAAACAATGGGGACAGATCCTTCATCCTGGCTAAGTGCCTTTCGTGTCCTTCTGTGTGGCTACTTTAATTTGTACCAGAGGCTGGCCATACACACATGCATACACATGTACACACACACACACGAACCAGCAAGCCTAAAAAATAAAGAAAAAAACAAAAATGTTTTACAACTTCTTTTAGTTTCTGATATCTAGCATGAGTTTTAGCATACATGCACACACAGCACAGAGGAGGAAAGATTTTAATAGCTAAACAGACAATAAAAATAATCACTATTTAAATATTACAATAGTAGGTAGCTTGGGGATACTAGAAAGAAAGTAGGAGGTAAGAAAGTATTTAAGAAGATGGCAACAGAGAATGGTCAACACTGTAGTGCTTTGCCTGACTGACGTAGTTATTCACAATTCATTCACATACACCTTTGACTGTACTGACCCTCTCCTTTGCATTAGTTTCCCCTCTTGAGTTACTTTCTTTCCTGTGTTTGTATTCTGGCTCAGTTAAACTGATTAGTTTCATGGCTGTTAAGCTACAATACAATACCTTCTAATGTAGTACTATACCCTATATATTTGCCACGAGTATGTAAAATATAGTAGGAAAGCAATATTTTCTACAGGGAATAAAAGTAGCATTTTTAGCTCTCTGATAAAATCATATTTACAAACATCACACACCATAGTCTACCATCAGTGCTAATCAAATGCCCTTTCTTTCTTTGAATTAAGAGACCAAATAAGTTTGCCCATTTTAGGGAGAAAAGGACTTTTTTAAGGCTGGAAAAGGCTGGCAGAAATCATAGCTCAATTCAAACCACTTTTGGGAAATTCCCAGAATGCTGAATCACGGGGGTGGGCAATTACCACCCTCTTCAGCTGAACAATCAGAGATTCTAAAGAGAAGAAATGTATGCATGCTTAAAGAAAGGAAAAGCAGCTTTACTGTGACTGTTTCTTTTGAAAGCAATTCCTGAGAAATAAGTTTCTGTTCATAATGGGGTTTCCTTCTCTCTTAACCTCACACTTACTAGAAACATAACTAACCACAGAGTTTTCTAAAAGTTTATCATCGATCCCATACTTTCCCACACTAGAACACTTTCTGCAAGACTTTTCATCCCCAGGATCCAGCTGCTGGGCAGGTTTTTTTGTATGATCTAGCCCCCCTATCATGTAATCCCATAAGCACCTGCGTTACTGCACTACCTGAGGAGGCTTAGTAAATCCAGACATCCCAATGAAGCCAATTGCTTGAAAGCCAGCAATTTCAGGGCCTCATCTTCTGGAATTATTTAAAACTACATCATTCTGAAAATCTAATAGATTTTTTGTATACATCTACCACATGCCTTAAATAGAAAAAAGTGGGCAGTGACTTAGAGAGTGATTCCTATGAAAGGGTGGTTTCCCATTGCAGTGTTCCTCCACTGAAGTCCTCAACAGTGGGAGCAATTTGCTCCTTTGACTTGAGCTCAACAGCCCTGTCCCATGAGACAGCAAGCGCACAACACTAATGCAGAAGAAAATGGCTAGATTTTGACATTTTTCTCAGGCCTCGAAAGTCCTGAGAAAGTGCCTAGAGATCTTTTTACAACACTCCCCTGTCATCAGTCTGTAGGATGTTACAATTTTAATCCTCCTGTGATCCTCCAAACCTAAGTGATTAGACCAAACCAGCCTGAAGAAAGAGGGGTCTGCCCAGAGGACATACCCCGTCTTTTGATACTGCCCCTTGCCGAAGGATCCTTTCCTAAAGAGCGAGCCTTTCTGTAGAGGTAGTACTTTCTGGGAAATGTTTTGCAGTTTCTGTATACATAGCCATTGCTTTGATGGAGGGACAATGAATCCCTCCAGCCCTGGCCTTTCCACATGTTTGGAACTTTATTAAAATGGAGAGGATCACAGGGGAAGTTATCACACAGGACACAGTAGAGAGACAAATTTGGGAGAATTTCACCTCCACGCTTTCCAGACAAAACCATATCCAAGCACAGAAGATGAAGAAATTAAAGCAGTATTATTTGGGCATTAATTCTTCCTTACATCTTACTTGGCCAATTTATTTCATAGCCTTCATTGTAAATTTCTTACCCAATTTCCCTCTAATCTCCACACCTCCTAGATTAGAGACTGTGTGCTCAGCACTCCTCTGAAGCCCTTCCCACACTGAGGTGCCACTTGCTGGGCGTTGGGACAATGTCAGCAGCAAGCTGCTCACCACTTGTGTGTAAGTGACCCCATTGCACAAACCAGCAAGCAGTGTTCCCAGGAGGGTGTCTGCGGGGCCTGTTGGGCCAGGGCATTCCCTTTCCCGCTGACCAAACATAGGAAATCAAAGCCGCTTCTCACAGCGCCCTTATTATTCATTGTTGCTTGGGAGCTGTCAAGAGGTGCGTCTCACAGACATGGTCCGTGTCCTGAGGGATAGGGAATGCTGCATCAGCTAATTGGAGCAAGAGTTGTGACTGCACTCCCTGTCTGTGACCAAGCGATCAGTCGGAAACCAAACCAGGCTCTATTTGTCACTAAGTGAGGTACACTTCCGTGAACTTCAGCTGACTGAAAGGATTCGGTTCAGAGCCTCTTGCCCAGGCTGCCCTTCATCTGAGGGAGAGATTCTGGCACCTTCAGAGCATGGTCCCTCTCACGCTTTCTTGTACAGAAAGGAACAATCTTCCTTCAGAGGTACTAATTTTCTTCCATTTATTGGAGAAAGAGCCTGGACAACTCATTTAGATTATGTGTCTACACATCTAGGTAAACTCAGAGAAGAGTCCCACCTTCCTGGACTCATACTGCAGTTATATCAGCATCAGTGTGGGTGCAGCTTAGAATGAAAACAGAGGTGGTGGTTTTTTTCTAGGCAGTCTAGTTTTGTTTTGCTTTGAAAGAACCAGTATTGCAATAAGACACTTCAACATGTGGTAATACAGTGAGATAGCCCCACGCCTAGTCGACTGAAAGTACTTGGCATTTAGCCCGCTGACTGGCAACATCCCCTAGGTGTGGTGATATCTCCCAGTATCACCCCACCCTGACATGTCTGGCATTTCATTAACACAAGCATTAAGGTCCAGTTCTACTACCCTTGCTCACAATGAGTAAGGACAGCAGGATCTAGGTCTAAGTAAATGAATATTGCTGTAATGAGGCAGTATTTGTAAACTTATTATGCCAGTGAAAACTCCACAATCAGAGCTTTGCGAATAAGGAACTAATTGGCTTGAAACAGTTTCAGTCTAATAACCTCTTACCAGAAGCTCAACAGTGCCTTAAGGTTTATACCCAGGGCTGGTTAGATTAGTTTCAATTTCAGGTAGTGGGTATCTATCCAATTACTCTCCTCCTTGCTTAGGGTAGAGCACATGGCATTCCTTCTGCTACTTGATATGCTAA